>NC_084824.1:41843785-42143785 GCF_958449725.1 Rosa rugosa | reverse complement strand
ATTATATAATAAAGTAAATAAAAAAAAAATTTCAGACAGTAACCACCCTTAATTCATATAATCTCCCACTTCTTTTTTCTCAAATAACTTCCTTTTTTTTTCTTAATATAATAATAATACAAGCTTTTTTACACATGCAGAGCATTGAGCAAAAGACTAATTATTTTGAAACGAACTAATATATATGTTTTTTTTTTTGCTAGGTGGCAATTTTTAAGTTGGTAAAGTTGCCCAAATCTATGCAATCACAATAGTCTTGCACACATTATATTTGTTTCTCTAACATAATCAAAAACTCACCTCTCAAACCCTCACTCTCTCTCAGCCACCCAACACCACAACCTCTCTCTCTCCCCCTCCCTCCCTCCCTCTCCGCTTATCTTCTCTTCTGTTCTTCCTTTCTCACTCTTCTGCTTTTATTCAATAAATGTAACCAAAATTTTTTAATCACTTCTTCCTTTCTCTTATCTACTCCCTCGATCCCTCTTCTTCCATCTCCCTCAACCAACATAATTTTCATATCAAGAAATTCATTGACAGTTGCGATAGGTTCAAGATGGAAGTAGATATGGGTCTTCAAAGTCTAATATATTGGTATTAAGTTCTGATTCATAAATATTAGTTTTTTTTTTAATAGAAATATTAAGTTTTTATGAGATCTTATTTTGAAAACCTAAATCAGATATGGGTATGAAACCTTCAAAGTTGCACATAATTTTTTTTAACATTGAAATTGCATAGAATTGGAACCACAAATTTGAGAAAACAAACCGATTTTTGTCAGTTCGAGTTTTACTCGGTTCTAGAGATTGAAAATACTCAAACCGAACCAAACTAGGTTTTGTTGGTTCAATGCTGGTTCTAATTAATGACTGCATGGAACCGACCCGAGCCCAACAACCTCACCAATTTGCTTCATGCTTGGGTATCTTGGTGACTCAATAGATTATTTAGATGGATTGGTTTTTGTTGGTAAGATGACAATGGTGGTTTCTACGAATGAGAAAATTGTTTGTTTAAGTTTCTGATACAGTGCATGGCTTTGGTGGTCGGAGCCATGACTTGGTTTATTTTGGTGGATATAGAGGTAGAGGACCGTCTAGTGTGGTGGTGGTTTAGGCGTTTCGAGGCGGGAACACCCTCTTGTTGGCTATCCATGTTCAACAAGTTTAGTAGAGCAAGGTTTGAGGACTACAAGAATGATGAATTTATTTATGAAGCAACCTAGACATGATGCTTTGATTACGGTTTCAATGATGTTGGTTTATAAGATTTTGACTTTGGGTTATTCTTACCCTAGTAATAAGAAACATCCATTTTGAGTTCATGTTATCAGAATCAATCCTTTCCGTAGGAGAAAATTATGAATTTGGACTCAAGCTATCAATGTCAATCATTATTCTCGGAGGATACTATGACTTTGGGAGACTACGTACTTACGGAAGGGAGAAAAAACGAAAGTCTCCTACGCATAAAACTTCGGAGACCATTGTTGAGTGAAGCGACAATAGTTGGATTTGTCCCAGAATTCATAAATTTAAGTATAAGGTTCTAGGTTGCTCGCACTATTGGTATTAGGCTCATTAGAGAATTAGTGAAGTTATTAAGATGATGTCTCGCATTATCGTGCTAAAAAAAAGTGTAACATTATCTATAATTTTACTTCTTAAGATATTATCATCATTTTCCATTCAAAAGAAATTGTAAAGACTTCAACCAAATGTGTTCTCTCTCTCTCTCTCTCTCTCTCTCTCTCTCTCTAGCGCTATATACATACATACATACAGTCATTCTGATGTCCTTAGATATTTGTATGTAAGGATTACCTTGATAGACCCACTTTTTGATCTTATATTCACATCTTGACCGTTCAATTTTTAGGTCCTAATGTATAAATCACTTATGCAAGAGTGTGTTTATGGGGTGGCTGAGATACAAACTATAAGAAAGACGAATGTAATATATTTGGTTGACGTCGGTATGGAATACTAAATAAAAAGAAAAGATAATTATCTATTGTGTACTAAAATTATTAAATCGAACTTATCATTCATACATATTTGAGAAATATGTTTTGATTTTACTTCATGAATAATAAAGAAAACAAAAATTGACAAAAGTTGGACTTTATTAGAAAGAAAAATAATTAAGAACTGTTTAAGGACATCTAGATTATGTGTCTAGCCCAAACTCTAGTTACTTGTCCGAGTTGTAATAGGGTTAGTCTTACAGATATCTTCATAGATATCCTAATCATTGTACAATTATGTTTTCTTGTAAGACTCAGATTCTTTGCCTGTAATCCTCAATATAAAGAGGCATCTATTATCAATGAAGGTACAGGTCATTCTCCCAAATTCTCTCTGTTGTTATCTGTATCTTTTTTCATAAAACACATTATCAGCACGAAACCCAAACCCTGAAACAAATAGCCAAACCCTAAATCCAAAAATGAAATCTTGAAACCCTAACTGTCTCTGCCGCACACCCTATATCCCTCGATCCCAGGAGCCCAGAATTAGCGGTAAAACCACCAGAACCGGCTGAAAAAGTACCGAACCGGCCCCTAGAAGCAGAAAGCAATCCCTGCCCGGTTTGCCACCTTATAGACCGCCTCCGACCACCAAATTTGGTCACTAGTAGATCCTCAACTCCATAATCCAGGAACCGGAAGCAGATCCTCCAGAACCGGTCAGAAAACCACCAAACCAACCTCCTGAATGACTAAACTTCCTACTGGAAACTGCTTGGGCCAGTTTCGGCCAGCCACCAGCCAACCACCATCCAAACACACTTTTTTCTGGCCAACCTCCCCCCAAAAGTTCCGGCGAGCCTCATTTATCATTTTCAAGGTAATTTTTCATTAAAGTTTATGCTTTTGTGTACTTTTCTTTAAGATTTCAACTTCTTTTCTTTTCTTCAGGGACTTGCAACGTCCCTTCTTCTACCTTCCACTTCTTTCTGTGTGGGAAGATTTAGCCAAATTGTGGGAGTTCGTGCTATCTACAAACTACGGTTGTTGAGATCTCCAAACCTAGGGTTAGTTGAGACTTTACGATCAACCACTTACATCATTGTTTCAATCTAATCCAAGATCTCTTGGAATTGAATTTCTTCGGAGCAATTAAGCTCAAAATTCCTATTGTCTTCGTGGTAGCCTATTTGTTCCGAAATTAACCACTTTTCTTGTTTCTTTTCAAGATGAGTAATTTGAATGAATTGGACTTTGCTCCATTAGGGACAATTGGCACTGGATACCATAAGTGGGTTCATGATGTCTGCCAACATCTCAAGGCTCAAGTCATTCTATCAATGATCCTTGAGCCCACCCAAGACATGCTCATTGGCTATAACCCAAAACGAAGCCTTGAAGGCTAATAAGGCAAAAGTCGTCACCCTATTAACTCATCATAGGGATGATTCTCTTCAATATGAATACCTGAATGAAGAAGAACCTAGAAGGTTGTGGGTCTCTTTCGAAGAGCGTATTGGAAATGTCTGTGACTCTTTACTTCCTGACCTAATAGTGAGATGGCATAACCACTGCTTCTGTGACTTCAAGACTGTTCTTGACTACAATTCGGAAGCCCTTGGCATCAAATTCTTGATAGAATTTTGTGGCAAAGAGATCACAGATGTGATGATGATTGAGAGGACTCTCTCTACCTTTCCCGACTCTGCATTAATGGTGCTAAGAACTATCGCATTGATGTTACTACAGAACGGATCACAAGGCTTCATGAGCTAATTGGAGCAATGAATGTCACTGGAAAGCATGACAGCATCCTTGTGAAGAACTATAATTCGAGACTTGTGGGAACAAAATCTATTCCTGAGTCTAATTATAGTCGCGCCCCTAAAAGAGGGCACCAAGAGCGAAACCCTAAATCTAGGGATACTTTTGGATATCCTGGTGCATATAATAGCTCTAATTTGGAAGGTAACAGCTAAAATAAGCGGACATAGAACCATGGATGTCAATGAGGAAAGAGAGAGGGAGACAATGCCTCTGGCTATGTTGGTGGTACTGCCAACACTAAGAGTCATCCTAATCGTGCTTTCAAAGTGCCTCAATTAAGGGAGCCTGAGCACTGAGATGTATGTTCTAGATGTGGAGCACCCAGTCATTGAGCGCACATTTGTAGAGCCCCTAAGAGTATTGCCACTGCATACAGAGCGTGTCGCGAAGCAAGAGAAGCTCACAATGTAGAACAAGAAGATCAAGATGATGAAGCAAGAATCAGAAATTGATTATTGGACCACATGAGACTGCCACCGCCGGCCACCTCCGTCTTAGGGCTGGTGCCGTCCGTAGTGATAATGCCATAAGTGGTGATGTTCTCACCAATTTCGCTTCCAACAACATTTCAGACGCACGGGCCCAACCAAAATCCTCATTGGTTACTTCTAAGACCCCTCGATCATTTTGTAAAGCCTATTCCTTAGGAAAATTAGGACCAAGACTGTCCTACGCAAAGGATGCAAAAATACTCATTCTGTTCTTACATAGAATCCGAGGGGATTCTGTGGACCGATTCAACCGACTTGAGGACCGTTTAAATATTTCATGATGTTGGTTGACGCGCAAACATGCCTGTCACGTGTCGCGCTATTGTCCATTCATAATGCTGTTTATGTTACACTCGTAGCATATTTCATATGGCTACGACCTCACTACCCAGATCATCCCATTGAGTCAATTCAACTTAATGCTAGATCGTTTACATCAAAGACTTTTGATGATTATTACATGTCATTAGGGATTGATGTTGGACATCATATTCCCATACCCAAAATATTCTCGCAGAAATTGCCATTAAATGACTACGATGGTAGCCCGAACATTGGTAATGCGCGCTCACCAATCTCCCTATTTCTGCTTGGGATTTTGTAATATTGCATGCAGCTATGCTAATCCGTCTACCACACACCGCCACTCAACCTTTCTCTGCATTACAACTAGTGACTGGGTACGAGTCTGACATCTCGTACTAATGTATATTTGAGTGAGTGATTTATGTGCCAATTGTGTTGCCACAGCGCACCTAGATGGGTCCTTACAGACGAATGGGCATATATATTAGATTTGAAGCTCCAACCCTCGTCCGCTATTTAAAACCCTTGTCAGGCTATCTCTCTACCGCTTGTTTTGCGGAATTGTCACTTTGATAAGACAATCTTTCCATCGTTAGAGGGAGATAAGAACATCAACGTTCAATAGAAACAACAGGAATTGTAGTGGTCTGTTCCCACTATGTCTCATCTTGATCCCCTCTTAAGTGACGAGATCACACATATTTGCTCCTGTAAGGATGCACATCCCTACGATAGGACTTAACGCCACCCTACACAGAGGTAGGCATGGCACCAACCCATAGACAGTGGAACTATGGCGTCACAGGCCATGACCCCATTTAGGAAGCGTGGAAGGCCCATGGGTTCGAAGTGTACTTTGGCACAACCCTATCCTTTGATATCGACACTTGAAATCTGTCTCATGAGAATGTTTCAGATTATGGTTATCGTTGGGGGACGCCTTAACGTCAGAATCTATTCTTGAGAATATAGAGATCTCTGAAAATTACACTAGTGTATACGAGACGTGGGATAGAAACTCTATCATTTTTATGATGTATTCACGCATTTCAATTCGCATGAGTTTATTGAGTCTGATGATATGAAACCACGCTCCGTTGATGAATGAGGAATGTCAACGCAGAGAAAATTGGCCTAAATGGAAAGATGTGATCCAGGTTGAATCAGATTCTCTAAGGAAGATGAAGGTTTTTCGACCCAGTGATGCCAGCACCTCCTAACATAAAACATGTTGACTAATAGGTCTTCGTTAGAAAGCGTGATGAAAAAAAGAGATTGTAGACTCGCCTAATGGCGCAAGGCTCCTCACAACACCCTAGAATCGACTATGAGGAGACATATTCTCCCACAATGGATGTTATTACACTCCACTACCTTGTCAATACAGTAGTTTCTGAATAACTAAACATGCAGCTTACGAATATGGTCACTACGTATCTTTATGGGGATCTAGATACCAAATATACATGAAAGTTTCTGATGGACTTCATTTACCCAATTCAAGTGGCTCTAGACCACGGAGCGCGTTTGCAATGAAGTTGAAACGCTCACTAAGTGACTACTTGATTGGGAATGGATATGTCAATAATGAACTATGCCCGTGCGTTTCTATGTTGATGACATGAACTTTATTGGAAGCCCTTAAGAAAGTTAAGGGAAACCGTTGAACACTTGAAATCTAAGTTTGAGATGAAAGATCTTGGGAGAACACGATACTATCTCAGTCTGGAACTTGAGCACCGTGTTGATGGTATCCTTATTCATCAATCAACTTATACCCAGAAGATGCTTAGGCGTTTCAATACTGATAAAGTTTAGCCTTCAAGCACCCCCATGGTTGTCCGTCTTAATCCTAAAAATGATGTGCCAGAGGCATAAGTGCCCTACCTAAGTACAATAGGCGCATTATTATACTTAGCTCAATGCACAAGACTGGACATCTCATTTGCAATAAACTTGTTAGCTAGATATAGCTTTGTGCCAATGCGACGTCATTAGACTGGTGTAAAGGATATCTTTCGATACATAAGTGGTACGATTGATATGAACACGTTCTATTCCTATAGAGAGATGATGGATTCTGACTCATCACACACCAGGAAAGCCACCAATAGTGGCATGCGTCCCCTATCCCCTCCCCAAAACAACATTGACGTTTTGGAAGGTTTTGCTAATGCTGGGTATCTCTCTGACCCACACAAAGATCATTCCTAAATTGGTCATGTGTTCACCATGGGTAAGACCGCGATATCTTGGAGGTCTACAAAATAGACCATTGTTGCTACCACAAAGTTGTTCTTCACAAAGTTTGTCGGGAATGTATATAGCTGAGATCCATAATTACGCCGCATGTTTGAAGCAATTGTGGTTTGAAGTCTACCACAGATGAGCCTACAAGCATTTATGAGGATAATGTTGCTTGCATTGAACAAATAAAGCAAGGCTACATCAAGGGCGACAACACCAAGCACATGTGGCCCAAATTTTACTCTAATCAGCAACAAAGGACTATCCTCAAGATCAAGGTGGACCTGGTTCAATCAGAGGACAATATGGCAGAATTTTTTACTAAGTCATTGCCCCAATGCACTTTCAAGAAACATGTTGCTAGCATCGGTTTACGGAAGTTATCCGAACTCCTAGGATCGTAGTCATCAAGAAGAGATGCAGATATCAGGGGGAAGATGTCTACATGTATGGTCTCGAAACGTAAAGGGTGTATTGTACTCTTTTTCTCCTTCGATCTAAGTTATTTTTGTCCTACTGAGTTTTTGTTACTCGGCAAGGTTTTTGACGAGACAACAAGAGGAGCACCATGTTTGGGCAACACAAGGGGAGTGTTTAAGGACATCTAGATTATGTGTCTAGCCCAAACTCTAGTTACTTGTCCGAGTTGTAATAGGATTAGTCTTACAGATATCTTCATAGATATCCTATCATTGTACGATTATGTTTCCTTGTAAGACTCAGATTCCTTGCTTGTAATCCTCTATATAAAGTGACCTATATTATCAATAAAATTATAGATCATTCTCCCAAATTCTCTCTGCTGTTCTCTGCATCCCTTTTTCCTAAAACAAGAACCAGATTTTCATTAAGCAACAAGAAATGAGATCGATGTCATAGAAGAAAAAATATTTTTTCACTGTGAAACATGCCATCAATGTATTAGGGGGGCCAAACATATCCAAATATGTAGCTTATCACTTCTATTCCATCAACACCTATTAACAACATAAGTTAATTAACAAGCTTTCAAAAACGTAAGGGGTGACAAGGCACCCTTTGCAAAGGATAGCTAGCTCCGCCCCTATTGGATGATGCATCATAATAATAGTTCACACACATGCGCACTGTTTACATTAGCAATACTGAATCAATCGTGTGGATATTATCCATAAAATAACTACTATATATATATATATCATGAGTATTTTGGCAAGTAATACGAGGATGGATTTCTTGGATTAATTCTCACACTTGCTGTATCTCTCAAGTTGATTAAATGGGAACAAACATATATTGGTGTTACGCAAAAAAAAAAAAAACAAAAAAACTTCCCTTTTGAATAGTGGGAGCTACTAGCAAGATTGAATCTTTGCAATTGTTTCCATAAAAAAACCTAAAGACTCTCGGATACCTAAATTCTCTTACAAGTTACACCCAAGCTAGCTCGGTGAAGAAGACTTAAAAGGAAGATTGCATATCGATCAGTCAGAGTGTGTGAAAACACTAAATGGAACAAGAGGAATATTTGAGAATAATCAACACCAGTATTGCTGACGCAGTGTAAACCTCACCTCTGAGGAAACTTCACTACGAGGCGTTTTAGGTAGCCCACACACAAAGATAATCCACTATGAAACCAAGTTCTTACAAAACACAAGTAGTGGTATTCAACACAACCACTTTACAAGCATCACAACTAACTTGTTTACAACACACACATCCTATACTACACAAGAGTGATTCAGCCTATCGTAGTTATCAAGAACTAGAAAGTTGGATCTTCTTATGGAATCAATGCATCACTGATCTTGAAGAATAAGTATGAAATGAATGTAGTGAGAAATCACAATCAACACCATCAAAGAGAGTTTTTCAAAAACCAGTTGGCAAGACTATGTCTCACGCAAAAACCAAAACTTTCATCGCCAAAAACTCTACCGTGAAGTTAGTTTTTAAAACCTTTTTATAGAGCACCAAGACTCCCCCTCAGTTAAATCTCTCTTTAACACAAAACAAGATAAACAAGGAAAGGTTTTAAAACTGATTCTGATATGCAATCAAATCTTCCTAATCTTCAAGTAAACAAGATCTTTATATGATATTCATTTTGAAAACGTCATAGACCAAATAAATGATATGCATATCATATCCATTTAGAATCATGCAAAATGATATGATATTTTTTTTTTTTGGCAAAGTGACAGAGACTTTGATTAAAGAGAAAGGAACAGTACAACAGAAGGCCAAGAAAGGGCCGAAATACAGAAAACTAAAAACAACAAATACAACAAGATAAGAACAAAGCCCACTCCATGAACAAAGTCCAGCCCAGATGCCTCCATGTTGGTTGCCGCCGTCAGAAGAGGGACACAACCGCGCAGGAGAAGGTAGCTGAGCCAGCCAATCGACCCAAAGGTACACTCCGATAACAGCAGGAGGCAAGACCAGATCCATGGAGCAAAAGAAACAAAGACAAAAGGGCCTAAACCAGGCAGACCCATCGTAGTTCCGATCAAACACCGAACCAACAGCAATCCAGATTCAAAGACAAGAAACCCAAATCTCAAACCATCTCCGAATCGGAGAACATCTTCTGCCAATAGATCAACCAGAAAAACTAGTTGAAGAGAAAGGGAGGTGAGATCCACAAAGGAATCTAAGGGACAGGCATCTAGAGGATGTTCAGACCCTTGTAGCATCACCCGGTGCACTAACGGGCAAACCCCATTTTGAACAGAGCTCCAAAGAGCATATTTATAGATTAGGGCAGAAGGAAAGGGATAAGAGCCGCCGGAGAAGGCGACCCACAGGGACAACAACCGGTTTAAGAGGAAGAAGAAGAAATCTGGAAAATTAGGGGTTTGGGTGTTGAGGAACAGACCAAGGAGAAGACGAAACAGGGAGACAAACAACATAAAGGGAAAAACAATAAAGGCAAAGGAGAGGCACAAGACCTCAGATCGGAGACGAGCTCCGGGCAAAAGCACCCATGGTGGGCGAGATGAGCGCCACCGACTCTCAATGTTTCTAGAGAGAAAGCGCGGAGTGGTTTGTACCATGAATTGTTTTTATATGTATTTTGTTGAGAACCCCCATATCAGTCAAAAAATGATATGATATGAGATTCACCTTTATCTCAAGATCAGTGAGTGTGATTCTCCTTGATTTCCTCTTGGTGATCCGATTCTGCCATCTTCATTTATTTCCTTGAACCACCGGGAATGCAGGAGAAATACTCTCCTAGTCCCTTGCTGCCTCTAATCTCCTAGGGAAGGTTATGTGTTGAATGGTGATGACCCAATATACTTACAGCATGATCATTTCTGGAGAAAATGGACAGTTCATCAGTTGATTCAAGAGCAGATTTAGAAGAAATAAAATGAAAAGAATAGTAATCTGACCTAAGATGGATATGATTGAGATGTCCCTCATTGAAAACAATAGTAATCTGACCTAAGTGTTTATGTTTTACCTAGTTACTTTCACACTGCTATTTCGGAAGGTAATTACTGTAAAGAAATGAAACCCTGAAGACTGGCGTAACACAGTTGTCTTCAAAATTTCTGAAAAAGAACAGTCAAAAGTCTTTAAGACATCAACGATCGACCCATCACACCAACTTTATATGGGAATGAGTATACCTAATTTCTCCCCAGTTCCATATCGGAATCATCTTTTTGCGCTTTTGGGCAGACCAACTTAAATAAATCAAAGTACATTATTTCTTCTTTTTCTTTTGCTTCTAATCATCCAACTTATATTCAGAAATGACGAAACTCTGGTAAAAGTTATATTCGTCTTTCTAAAAGAGACCAATTAATATATATTGTTATTACCAGAAAAGAAAAGAACCAAATTAATGGAATTAACTTTTAATTTTTAATCTTATCTACAGACACCTGATTACAATTTACAAACGGCAAAGGTGATCTTCAAAGTAAATGAATAGACCGAGCTTGATGCTACTTTCATAAATCTCTTCTTTCTTTTTCTTTTTTTAATTTTCCTAGCAAAAACAAACAAGAAGCAACCTAATTAACGCAATATCAATACCAACACGCAGCAAGGTGAAAATACCGATAACATCTTCAAAGTTTCTGTTTTTGACAATTAGATATTGCGCGCGAAATACAATATCTTTCTGATTTTTTTGATTTAGTAAATGTTATAATTAATTTACCAAAATGCTATTGATAGATCGATGTTTCTTCAATATCTGGTATTTTGGTCGTCATTGCTTGCAGCAATTATGAATTTCAAGTTGTGACAATAAACGACGGGATAAAAGTCAAAAGTACCTAAAGTAGTTCCTATGATTGGAAGAAGCACCAAGTTTGGCCTAGTACGTACCTTGAAACAAAGTTTAGTGGTTGTGTCACCAATCCAACAACAATAAGATTCTACAACTATTGCTGCGTATGCCAATTATACAAGGCAAATAATAAGCCCCTTTAATTAGTGAGATTTATACATTCATTTTCAGCAATGCGCGCAGGTTAAGCCTCCAACGAGTGAGATTAATATCACTCATTTTCGGTAATGCAAGTCATCTTGCATTTTATCAAGGGAAAATTTCACAAACAGTACACCAAATAAATGTCACTAATAATTTTTATACATAAACTTCTAAACCGATCATTTTGGTACACGAAATCTGAAACTCGACCCACTATCCATACACGACGTTAATGAAGCCGTTAACTTTATGTAATTTTTCATTTATCAAGGGGTAATTTAGTACTCTCTCACTCTAACTCTTCGTTTTGGTCAAAAAAAAAAAAAGATCTTCTCTCTCTGACTCTCTCTCTCTCTCCACACGCCCAAACCCAGAAAACTCTTTGGCGACCACCGCATCTCCTCCACCTTCCAAATCCACACCCATCAAACTCAATCCCACTTCTAATTCCACCACAACCCATTCCACTTCATTCAAACAAGACTCATCAATCTCTCTCATTCTTTCCCCAATCTCATCTCTTCTAATCCACTTCAAATTTGGGGGTTTAATTAGGATTTCCACCTTTCAAATCCTGCTTCCAATTCATGGCTCCTAGAAAGAAACCCAATTCTTCTTCTTCCACCGCTTCGTCTCGGAAATCGAACTCGAAAGCTCAGCCTCAGCCTTCCAAGTTCAGTATACCCAGAACTCTCAAAACCCCCAAACCACCGCCTCTTCCGCTCCTCACAACCCTAAGCCCCCAATCCCCGACTCTTCCACCACTCTTCTTCAACTCCTCCACATATCTCCTCCCCACTCCATTCAAATGGTCTTTCTCCGCCACCAAACACCAACACCTTCTCACACCTGAACCGGCCTCCTATCCTGCAACCCTCCATTCTCCTTGTTTATGTAAAGCCACATCTCATTGTCGGTCCCTCCTGTGCTGTCGTCGCCTACGAAGACGCGGTTCAAGTCGGCGTTCTCGTTTAGCCATTGATCCGGCCTGGTTCCGTTCGCATGGTTGGCGACCCATTGGAGAGAGGCCCAGGAGTCCTAGTAGCAAGTGGGTATGGGCCGGGTCGGGAAGAGGCCGCACTCAACGGAGACCGCGATGACGTCGACGGTAAAGCAGATGGTGGAGACGTAGTCGTGGTAGGTGGAGGAGAAGGCAGACAGCGTAAGATATGGGTGAGTGAGAGAGAGAGAGAGAGAGAGGTGGCCAGAGTAAGAGAGAGAGAGAGAAATAGATGGGTGGCCAGAGCAAGAGAGAGGGAGAGACCAATTTACCTCTCAAATTATGCCAGGTGGCAGAGGTTCTCACGGCATCATTAACGTCGTGTATGGATAGTGGGTCGGGTTTCAGATTTCGTGTACCAAAATGATCGGTTTAGAAGTTTATGTATAAAAATTATTAGTGGCCTTTATTTGGTGTACTGTTTGTGAAATTTTCCCTTTTATCAAACTCTTCTTTGAGATTGTTACATGCCGTGTATATTTACTATGTGAGCAAAATGATTAAATTCAGTTTACCCCCCTAAGGTTTGGGGGTAATTTCATGTTAATCCCTATCCTTTAAATTTAATCAGTTTACCCCCCAATCTTTCCAATTTCAATCAGTCGTATTCAATTTCTACTATTCTGTCCAATTTGGACCGTTAAGTCTGACTTTTGAGGGCTAAAATGGTCATTTCAAGACAAAAAAAAAATGAATTTTTTTTTTATTTTTTTCTATTTTTTTTTTTATATATAAATTCTGTCTTCAACCTATACACCACAAGTTATAATAGGTTTATAAAAACAAAAAGATACTCTAGGTGGTTGAAAGTCTCTCGCTGATCTACGATATTTATGATATATCTCCGATAAAGAGAAGAATTTTACGATATATCCTCAATAAAGTGAAGAAATGTCTGTGTAAAATTATTTTTTACAGATATTTACAGATAAAGGGTAAAATCGTGAAGAAATATCTGTGTAAAATCATTTTTTACAGATATTTATAAATAAAGTGTAAAATCATTTTTTACAGATATTTCTTCACTTTATTGGGGATATCTCCTAAAATTCTTCACTTTATCGGAGATATATCACAAATATCATAGATCAGCGAGCGGCTTTCAACCACCTAGAGTATCTTTTTGTTCTTATAAACCTATTATAACTTGTGATGTATAGGTTAAAGACAAAATAAAAAAAATAAAATATGAAAAAACAGAAGAAAAAAATAAAAAAAAATAAAAAACAGAAAAAATAAAAATAAAAAAAATAAAAAACAGAAGAAAAAAAAATATTAAATTTTTTTTTTTTTTTTTTTTTTTGTCTTGTAATGACCATTTTAGCCCTAAAAAATCAGACTTAACGACTAAATTAGATGGAATTGACACGGTTAAAGAGAATTGACAAGCTTGGGGGTAAACTGATTAAATTGAAAGGACAGAGACTAACATGAAATTACCCCCAAATCTCAGGGGGATAAACTAAATTTAATCTTGAGCAAAATAAATAAATAGCAAATTCATAAAAGTTTTACTTATATGTAAGTGTTTATTTTTAAATTTACAATATACGACTATAAATAATGTAAACAAAGAATAATTATTCTTTGTTTCAATTTTATATAATTCATTATAAAGGTGGTTAAACAATCTTGACCACCTTTTCAATTATTTAATCATAATTCAGATTTGTTCCCCCGCCTGTGAACAAGAACGGTCAAGTCCCAGGTTAATATTTTATGGATCAAGGGAAAATCTATATTTGTTCCTCTACTTGCAATCATCGAAGGCACGAATCAGCCTCCCTCATAGGTCACTTTTGCAACACCTTATAGTGGCTTAGTGCAGTCTGTTTCTTTTCTGTTGTTAATATCATCCTTTTTTGTTATCAACTTTTTAAGAACTTAAGCATGTCTAGTAGGCCTTGTTTAGCAATTTGAGGCTCAGATATATTATGGCCAAAACCAACTCCAACACATAACCCTCGAGAGATTTCTAGCCAAACACCTTTCGAAAAGTATTAAAAATAAAAAGAACACTCAGCAAGATATAAATAGTTTTCTGGCTGTTTTAATCCAAAACCAATTCTAACACACACGATCCTCAAGTGATTTCTTCCCATACACCTTTCTTAAAGCATGAAAAATAAAAAGAACACTCAGCTATATATACCCAATTGTCACTTTCGTTTAGTTTCAAGAATGAACTGGTTTTCCATACTGATTAGGGTTAGGGTTAGGGTTAGGGTTCTAGTTCTACCTTACTCGTTTTTTTTCTTTCATCAATAATGTTTCCTCACCAAAAGGAAAAGGAATAATCTCTTTTGAATCGATCAGATTTTCATGATGATTTTTGTGGCATATATAGACGACATTATTGAACCTCCCCCAAAAGTTGGTGTAAGTGGTGTTTCCAATATCTCCATAAAAAAATTGATATCGTCACTCATCATGCTTGGTTGATAATATATATATATATATAGAGGGCCCTTCCACTAAGGGATCCCTTTTTTTAGTCTTTTCTAGGGATAGGGCATTAGACCAACTTTTCGATCACATTTCGGCATCTGAATAGTTCAGTTTTTAGGTCCTAATGTATAGATCATTTCTGCAAATTTTCAGCCAAATCGGTGATCGTTAAGGTATCAAACAAGATTAAATCAATGGACGAACCAAATCTGTCAAACTTGAACCGTTCATACTTATAATCTTAAATCGCAGTTTTGAATGCCTTAACGATAATCAATTTGGCTGAAAATTTGCAGAAGTGATCTATACATTATTACCTAAAAACTGAACGGTTAAGATATGAAAATGGAATCGAAAAGTGGGTCAAATATGGAAATCCGTTCCTTAGCTAAGGAACGGACGTCCGTTCCTGAGACGGACTGTGTATATATACACACACACACACAGGACCCTTCTAGTGAGGGATCCTTTTTTTTTTTTTTATCTTTTTTAGGGATAGGGCATTTGACCAACTTTTCGATCATATTTTCTCATCTCAATCGTTCAGTTTTTAGGTTCTAATGTGTAGTTTATTTCTGCAAATTTTCAGCCAAATTGATTATCGTTAAGGCATTCAAAATGGCGATTTAAAATTATAAGTATGAACGGTTCAAGTTTGACATATTTGGTTCGTCCATTGATTTAATCTAGGTTGATACCTTAACGATCACCGATTTGACTGAAAATTTGCAGAAATGATCTACACATTATGACCTAAAAACTGAACGGTTGAGATGACGAAATGTGATCGAAAAGTTAGTCTAATGCCCTATCCCTAGAAAAAACTAAAAAAAGAGATCCCTTAATGGAAGGGCCCTCATATATATATATATATGAGGAATAAGAGAGAGAGAGAGAGCGAATAGCTAGAAAGCAAGTGTACTAGACGTACTGCGCGTAAAAAATATAAAACCTTATCTTTGGTAGACCATGCGTACGTTTTAATATTTATGTTCATTAAGATAAGCTTTACATATTTCTTTCCCTTGCCAGTAGCTTAATCCAGACTACATTCCAAATTTCCAATGGAAGAGATGCTATATATCAAAATTAACCGTATGTAAATTGGTGTCATATCCAATTATTCATGGCCAAATCTCTTATAAAGAATATGCATGGTAGAGAAAAAATGCACCAACTTGTTGAAAAGAGCAAGACAATTTTCAGTGGCCATTGTGTCCTCCATGAAATGCCACTCAAGTATTCTTTAGACTTCAATTCTCTTGCATGTTCGTCTTGGTGAATATATATTCTCTTGGCATATATTTCACGAATGAGCATCGACCATAGATCAATCATTTGTCCATTTCACCCAATTATAATGGGATTCATTCATGGATAATACCTAATCTAGGTATCTAATCTACGATAGAAAGCAATGATTCGATAATAAGAATTGAAATAAGGTTAAATGATAACTTGTGAATAAGGTAAATTATTCACAAGTTGAGCTGACCTCAGTAAGTCACACAATGAAATGAATAAGAAATTTGACGTAAAAATAAGTTCAAAATGGACCTAGGTTCTTATTGCAACTCGAAATT
The DNA here is from genome assembly GCF_958449725.1 of Rosa rugosa. Taxonomy (NCBI): domain Eukaryota; kingdom Viridiplantae; phylum Streptophyta; class Magnoliopsida; order Rosales; family Rosaceae; genus Rosa; species Rosa rugosa. The sequence continues at coordinate 42,127,473 of NC_084824.1, read as the reverse complement.
AGGATAAACAAGTTCACAGTCCAGCAAATTCACTTGCGGATTGGGAAGAATATGAAAGTTTACTTCTACGAGAAAACAAACATATACATATCTATATAGGACGTATCTATGAAAGATCTTTAAATCTACATATCTTTTTTGTAATGTTTTGAACGGTCTGAGTGTATTGGGTTTGTCAGTTACGAGAGATCAAACATCTTTATAATCTCTTTCTATTATCTTTTTGTTTTTTTACTCGTGAAAACACCATCACCAAGCTTGTACTATGATAAATCTCTTGTGTTCTTATATCTTCTGTGATGAATGGACAATCATGAGCACTAGACCTCATAATGCTAATACATTGGGGTTTTAACATGAAGGATTGCCGATCACTATCTCGACGTACGAAGTCATTTAGCTGTTACTAATTGTAGATATCAACGAACGAACACGAATGGAAGGGAAGTACCGCCTCATATTAACTAAACAGGCATTAAGGGTATTACACGTTTAAATATCCGTTCTACTTAATTTCCATCTTCTCAAATTTCTTTAACCGTACGTAAACAAAAACCAAACTCGTTGCCTACAGAATATGTACGTTTGCAAATGGGTTAGGAGAGATTCCATGTCCTGCATGCTGATTATATTGCTTGTGTATTCTGATATGACATATCGGAAGAGCACATGTTTGTTTATTATGCCTTTGGTACGGGGTTAGGAAAAGGTGACAACTATATTCTGAGAATTGGTTTCATGCATGAGTCCATCACCACACATATTTGTTCCCTCGCCTGCATACATGTACGAGAACAGGGGACCAAAATCAGCAAAATTGTTTTTGTTATATAACCATGGATATGATCATATATCCTCCTCCTCAATTAAACTATATCAATTGGCCATTTCTTTCAGAGAGAGTTCGGGTGTTGCACAATTCTTTAAACATTTTTCTAAGACTGTCTTGAGAAATTAATATCGTTTTTTTTTTTTAAAAGAGAATAAAAAGATTTCACTCCTACCCCTATGGTGACTCGAACTCATGATCTCGATCTTAAGTAGTGGGTGCTTGATCTTGAGAAATTAATATCGTTTGATTCTTGTTATTTTTTCTTTAAAATAAAAAACAAACGACAAAAATCATTTAGTCATTTCATTAAGATCTCATATCAATTAGGGTTTACAGAAATCAATTTTCCTGTTTCACTAAGATTAATTACCAATCAGTTTCCATTGAATAACCGGCCAGCAATTTTAATGAGTGGGCCACAATGTGTAATGACACCATAATGGCTATCTTTGTATTTGGAAATGACAGCATCTTTAAGGACTGTTGTCGATTAATAGGGCAGAGTCAGTTACAACTTACAGGTGCTTAAAACAACTTACATGCATGATGTCCACCATGGTAATGGAATCCCCATAATGTTCATCATCTTGTGGCTGTGTTCCTAGTGGCTTAAACCATCAACTTTTGAGATATAGCTTAGTGGCAACTAATGATATCGAACATGAACCCACATATGAATTAGTGAGCATGGATGCCTTCTGATAAGGCATTGAGGCGCAGATGTGGAAGCTGCAAAATCATGAGCATAGATATCGGTTAAAAATAGAAATTGTGTAATGAACTAGATTTTTGTATTAATTTCTTTTATTTTGCGTGAATTAATAAAAGTCCCAGTTGGTATAAATTATGGTTTCGAGGCCTTGTTTTTATGATTAATCGAGAAATAGAAATTATTTCAGATAATTATTTGCTCGGAATACTTCGATTCAAGGATTGACTTTTTATACGTTAGAATTCTATGAAAACTTCATTCAAGGAAATCATAGAGCGCGTCGATACGAGTTCGTAGTTATGCACGAAATCGAAAATCGGAGTTCGTATGAAGAAGTTATGACCAATGAAAAAAATTTCCATTTTTGTATAAAGGGAAAATTTTCAGAAAAAGCCCTAGTTTCCAAAAAAGAAAACTCGAGCTCTCTTCTCTCTCCTCGCTACGGAAATTGCCTGGCTGTATCTCGGCCGTCCGGCCATTGTTGGCTGCGCCACCGGTCCCAATCGCTTCGTCTATCCTCCCTCTTCAAGTCTGTGGCAGCTTTGTGGCATGATTTGGACTGTAGAAGGCGTAGCAAGGTAGAGAAGATTTGTGGCGGCGTTGCTTCGGGGCATCATCGGAACTCCTGATTCCGGCCACTTCCGACGATGATTCTTGAGGGTTTTGAAGCCCTGGAGACATAGATTCTTCCCTCCAAGCGGCTGGCAACAATTTGAAGCGTGGGCTTACAATCTGACTTCAGTGTAGTTGAGAAAGTTGTTGTACATGTTATTGGGACCATTTTGGCATAGGTTTCATGACCCAATTTGGGGGTTGCCGGCGGTGCATGGAGCCCACGCTCAGCCACTACCGGCGGCGCGCCCGGCCAGGTTTTTGGGTTCTGTTTTCATGGTTGTCACCTACTCGTCGATACGAGCTTGTTGATATATCATGGAGTCATGTTGTGATTATTCGAAGCATGCTAGATTTACGTAATTTCATTTTTCTTGGTTTGCAATCAGTGAGGATTCGACTGTTGGATCGTCTTATAATTTTGAGTAGTTGATCCTAGAAGTGTTCCAAATACCTTGGGAGGTCTCGAATGAAGTTTTGTCTCGATTGACAAAATCTTCAATTTTTGGTTCAAATGTTCGGTTCGAACCGTTACCACTTTCGTTTTAAATCGTGTGCTAAGTTGAGACTTTATTTTACTTACGTGATTGACGGAGTGTGTTCTGTACCTTATCTCGGCTATAAGAGAAGACACAGCGGGATTTAGAGGTGAGTAAATCTCATGTGGTTCATTTATGAACCGAGTTACATTATTGTTTGGTTTAATCGCTAAATTGTGAAATTATTTTCTAATAATAAATAATATGTTTGAAATTATTTGAACTTAATCGGCTACGGTTCATAGGTAAGTAAAATGATATTTTAATTATAAAAATAATTTTTCTCGAGTTTTGCGATTGTAGACTATAGTTGGTATTAGTGGCATTCCTCAGTGGATGACTACGTGTGTGTGTGTGTGTATTTACGTGAAATATATCTCTTGATGGCGTGGCATTGTGATATGCATAATAAATTGTGATTTTATTCAGGTTATTGTTTTGAGCATTTACTCTTTGCGGGAATACAATATATCATGTAATTGTTGATTTTATTGTGTTGAAAGAGTATTTGAGTTTTGGTGTAACAGTTTGAGTCATGTGGGACTTTTTAAATGTTTTCGATCCACAGATCTGGTATCATAGTAGTGACAGAGGCAAATATATCCGGAACCACGCATTTGGTCAGGTGAGTGGTTACAATCAGTTAGAGCTCTAGTCTGTCTGCTATTATATTGCATGGGGGTAACAAGTGAGTTACTTGAGGCCCATTGTCACGCCCCGAATTTTGAATAACCAATTCAAATCCGAAACATGAATAAACAATTAATACAAATAACGTTCTGAATTTTTTTCTCAGAAACAAACACACCACTCGCCACTCAACACAAAACTCGAAAACCTCGAGTTAATTATTACAATTCACTCTTACAAAGTAAAATTGTAAAGCTCTAAATGAGCATAACAAACCTCACAATATAATGCTGTAATTCACATAACACTACTCTAAGCTGCCCGATCACCGTCCTGGTTCTCCTGACCTGCAGGGTTATCCGCTACACCGTTTGAATAGTGTACCGGGATTGCAACAACACAAAACCCGGTAAGCTTTTGACAGCCCGTATGAGTAAAAAGAAAGAACTGTTGATTTATTAAATTTCAGTTCAAGTAAAATTCAACAGTATTACGTCTGCAAAGAGACATCAAACCACTCATGTAAAACCACAAGGAATACATTTTCACAATCCTCAAATCACAATACACCACACTGGTCCTGCAAAAACCCAACCCACATAACACCACTTTGGTCCATCCCAACAGCACGTTAGAGCTCTAACCACATCGCTACCAGTCACCTTGGCCTAGGTGCAAGTAATGCGACATACTTCGGTTAATAATAAACCGTCGCGCTTTGGACATCCCCGTCCTCAGCACCATATACTTCGGTTAATAATAAACCGTCGCGCTTTGGACATCCCCGTCCTCAGCACACAACTTCGGTTAATAATAAACCGTCGCACCTTGGACATCCCCGTCCTCAGCACACAAACACTCCGGTATCCTTAACCGTCGAACTTCAGACACCTCATCCTCAGAACCCTACATTCTCTAACTCTATACATCCTCCAATGTAAATCATGAATATTAACAAGAACTCATCAATCATGTTCATCACATATAATTATGGTAAGTCACATGTCAATTCATAATAATTTAATCATCCCAATTCCACACTCTTCAATGTCACACCATTCACATATAATCACGTAAGTATATATATACGTAATTATCCGCTCAGGGATAATCACTAATACCAACTATAGTTCACATGCAATAAAACCGAGAAATTCATTTGTATAGTAAAAATCATTTTACTTACCCATGGACCGTAGTTGATCAAGTCCATATGATTTTAAAACAAATATTTATTCCATAAATATTTTCACGCAATTACGACAAAATAAGGTAATTAAATTTATTCGGTTCGTAATATGAACCACGTGAGGTTTACTCACCTCTAAATTCCCGCTGCGTCTTCTTAACAGCTCAAAAACAACGATCCGAAATCGTTCACCAATCAATCCATCAACCACCTAGTCAAACACGATCTTAACTTAGAAATCATTCATAGACCACACATATACAGAAATCCAACGGTCGGATTCTAATTTAATGATGATCCAACGGTCAGATCAAATTTATATGATGATCCAACGGTCGGATCCTCACGGATCGCCCTTAGGATCATCCTCCAAAATTATCACGAAGATCCAACGGTCAGATCTTCCTGAATCGCCCTTACTAACATCTCCACAAAATTATATGAAAATCCGACGGTCGGATTCTCACGAATCGCCTTCCGAATCACTATTTCTCAAATATACGAAGATCCAACGGTCGGATCTTCGCCCGTGACCTCACAAAGTCACCGGGACAGTCATACGATCAACATATTAAAATTTGAAGTAAAACCGATGGTCTGATCTTCGTAGATCGTAAACCGAAGATAAAACGTAAAAACCGTAAATAGTAACGTAAAAACGTAAATCCACTATTTACCAACTTTTTCTAACATAACCTTGTAATATATCAAAACGCTCGTATGGATGCATAGATCATCGCCCAGATAATATAAACTCAAAATATGGTCCGACGCACCGCCACATGCGGAGGACAGACGGCGGTCAACGCCGGCTAACCACTTCAGATGCTAAAGTTGTCAACTACAAACTTCTTCAAAATACAGAATTGAACCACTTTAATACCTGACTTTTTCTGAGACAAGGTCTAGATCGTCCTAGATCAAGCGTTGAAGTTGGATTAATCTCGGTCGCACGATCAGATCCTAGATTGAATCAGAGGCGTACAAAAAGTCAAACCTTGATCTAGCGGTCTACACTCAAAATCGTGATGAAAGACTTACATAGGGATGATCAGGGGGAGGAGGAGATCACGAAACTGGGGACGATCGGCCCATGCAACGCCGGAAAAGTGGTTTTCCGGCCGGGTCAGAATCATGCGTCTGGGTGGCTTCGATCCATCTTTTGGAGCAGCGGCGGAGCAAGGCGAGGCTGGGGAGCTGCTCAGCGTGCGGCGGCGACCTCGAAAAGCTCCGGGTCCGAGGCCGGAGGAAGTCGGAGGGCCGTCGTTTGGCCGGGTCGGGTCGGTCGGGACCCGAGGGTTCTGAAGAGAGACAGAGAGAAAACGCGGGGACTGTTCCGCAAATTCAACATGTTTTCGTCCTTAATGAAAAAGTCAACATTTTTTTTGATATTTATAGAAAATTCCCAATTTTCAAATATTCATAACTTATTCATACGAACTCCGAATATTGCGTTCCACATATGCACGAGATCGTATCGACAAGCTCTACAACTTCCATGAAGGAAGTTTTCCCAAATTTTGAACGTATAAAAAGACAACTTTCGCGAGCCCCTAAATAACGTTCGTTTTCGAAATAAAATCGTTCGAACTAATTCCACAACTTTTCCAAGCTTCGTACTCGCTCCTATTATCGTGAAATCATTTCTCAAAAACCACGGAATTTAATTTGGATTTTTCGGGGTATTACACCCATGAGTACATGTTTTTAAAAGAGAGTTTCAGATGGTTTCTTTCTTTTATTGTCCATTGAGGGACTTGGGTTTTTACTAAATTGTGGAGTTGGTTTCGGATTGCTTTATTATATTCTTGTGTTGAGAAATTTTCAAGCATGCGGTGTTTGAGTCTTTTTATTTGAGTTTACTCATACGAGCTCAAAAAGGTTACCGGGTTTATTGTTTGCAACCCCGTGAACTATTCCATGGTGTAGGGGTTATTCCTGCAGATCAGGACAACCAGAGTTGAGATCGAGGCGTGTAGTTGCAGCAGTGTTAGGTTCAAAACCTATTTTGTTATCGTACTGCTGTTTGTAGTATGCTCTTAGTGAGCTTTACATTTTACTTTGATGCTTTTGCGTTTATGTAAACACTTGGTGATGTAATATTTGACTCTAGTGATTGAGTCCATATTAACATTTGTGGTTTCAGTTTGTTTTGTTGCTTAGTTTAAAACTTTAAATGGAAAAAAAATCTAAGCTTTTAGGCGATTTGTTGGGTTATCGTGTTTCGGATTTGAATTCCTTTATTCAAAATTCGGGGCTTGACAAATTGGTTAATGGGTTACATTTCGTAGTCGGGAGGGTATTTTTCACCTTGAACCTCCTTGTTCAAATAGTATCATTTTTCACCCAAAATATAACAAAATGTAAACATTAATTTAGCCCAATTATAAGAACCTCCTCATCAATCTTTACTTCCTTTTTTTTTTTTTAAAGAGTAAAATCCTCATATAGTATCTGAAATATCACGAAATACTAGGGTTGTGCAAAACATGGTACAAACCGGCCAAACTGGCCAAAACCGGCCGACTGATAAATATGGTTTGGTTAAGATTTTTTAACTTTAAAAATTGAAAATCGGTTCAATATCGAACCAAACCATTTATGAACTGGGTTGGTTTGGTTTCTCTTGTACTTAAACCGCGAAACCCGAACCGACCGGTATGTTTGAAATATAAGAGAAAAAGTTTTTTTTATATATATATATACACATAATAAATATATATATTCATATGTCCGGTTTGTTCTAAGTAAGTTCTAAATCTCCAGTAATAACTTTAGTCTCAAATGATATACTAGCATATTGAATTCAAGGCCCAAAGGCCTAAAACCTTAGTATATAATCGCTACAATTTTTTTGATCATTTCATATCACATCTCTGATCTCTCAATCTCTCATTCTTTGACCTTTAATACTATCATATTAAGCTAGTATTGATGGCTAAGTCGTTAAATAAGTGAATCACTTTGAATATAATTTAGGTTTTAGTTTTGGACTATATGTTTTGGATTTTAATTATTGAATTTTAAATTTAGATAATTTAACATAATTTCAATTCTTGAGATTGAATTTTTACTATGAATTTTTTCATAAATAGCATGTTAATATTATATAGGTGAAAACCGCCTAACTGACCAAACTAAACCATCTTTAATTGGATTGGGTCGGATTGAGTTTTTTTATTTTTTTTTTATTTATTTTTTTTTATGACCGGTTTTCCAAAATGCCTAAACCGCTCACTTTGGCATAGAGAAGGTTTGAAGTCAAAACCGATCCAACCCAATCCGTGTGCAGCCTTACGAAATACACTTTTTGGTATCCATAAATTTTTAGTGAATCTAGTGGTACTTGTACTATCCATTCGTTAGCCTTTTTAGTATTTCTGTGAATTATTCCTTTAAAAATGCTTATTGTGAGAAAAATCTCAAGGGTAAAATAGCATTTTCATCTATAGTTAGCTTTATATATTATTAAATATTTTACATCTATAATTTAAAAATACATCTAGCTTTATATATTATTCTAGTTTTTCCTTGCAACAACATTCCCATTTCGTAAATGTGAACTTGAAATGACATATGTTCAAATTAATTTTACACTCTTTCACTTGGACAAATATAATCTTACACAACAAAAGCTAGATGTAGGAATCATTCCATAGATTTGAAGAACTACAATGTTCAAGCGTGCAACTCTTAGTCTTGTGCAAATACTTAAAAGTGCAAATATAGTGTAGTACTTCAAATATAGAATCATTTGATGTACTACACTATATTTATATTTGTAGTACGTACTTCAAGATGTAGGAATCATTCTATAGTGCAAGCATGCAACTCTTAGTCTTGTGCAAACACCTAATTAGTGATTTGCTGCCGGCTCGTAGCGCGTATGGCTTGGCCGGATTGGACTAAAACCTTGACATTACTCACACTGTATATGCCGAATCAAGTCTAGTATGCATTTCTGCATGCATTAAGCTATCAACAAGCCTATCATACATTAAGGTCTATTTTTTATTGCTTCATTCTTCAAATGTGTTTCACTCAATTTGTCACCCTTGGACACAGAAACTTCAATAACAGAGAAATTTTGCATCTGAAATCTCTTGAAGCATCTTTGAAATGCAAGTTTTCCGAGAGGTTCCCCCAACCAACACTTTAATATATACGTTTCTCTTAATTTATCTCCCCTATTTGTCGAAAATTGTGATTTGCGGTCTGCTCTATTCATCTAAAACATATTAATATTGTCATCTACTCAGAGTTCAACTCAACACTCAACCTCTATTGAGTATTGACTAACCCAACTTTTGAGTTTGCTCACTTTCAGTGACTTGTTTGAGGCCACAGAATCATTTCTTCCCACTAATCAAATTCAGCATCTTCTAATTAAATGAACAACACAATCGATCATCATATGTTGTTGATCTTCCAACTCTTTATCATATTCTTAATTAGTATCTGAGCTTCTACTATTGGCTCTTCTGGTGGTTCTATATTTCCATGATCATCATTGATTTATTATTCTATTTGAATAGGTGTTAGGAGTGTTGGAGAGGAAATATCCCACATTGGAAAAATTACAAATAAAATATAACTTATAAGTGAGTGACTCTTACCCAATTGTACTGAGACATTTTGTGATTAAAACTCAACACCTAATGGGTGGTTAAGTTGGGTTTAACAATGAGTGGTTAATTTAAACTGATCTATACAGGGAGGGAAAAAGAAGTGCATCAATTCTTTCCCAACAACAAATTACAGCTCCTTGGGGTTGAGCCTCCCAGCTAGGCTGGGTTCCAAACTCTTTTTTTTTTTAAAAAAAAACAAATTACACCCTCCTGGTAAAGATAAAGCGAAAATTTCGCAAACAGTTCACCAAGTAAAGGCCCACTAATAATTCTTATACACAAAGTTTCAAACCAAACATTTCGGTACACAAAATCTGAAAATCGACCCACTATCAGTACACGACGTCAATTTTTGACACCAAAATATCCATTATGCCCTCAATTCTTTTTTTTTTGTTATTTTTTTTTTCCTTCGTTTTTATCTCTTTCTTCTTCCTTCTTCCGGGCTCACTCCCTCACTCGATCTTTTGCCGTCGGGGTCGGGGATGGCTCTGTTCCCGGCAAGGCCTTCGGCTCCGGGACCTCAATCTGGCTGAGTGGGGCCCACGAGCTTCAGTTCAACAACTGCGAGAGAGCCAAAGAGGCCCAAATCCACGGGATCGAGACCTTGATCTGCATCCCAACTTCCGACGGTGTTCTTGAAATGGGTTCATCCGGTTTGATCAGAGAGAACTGGGGGTTGATCCAGCAAGCCAAGTCGTTGTTCGGGTCAGATCAGCCCGACCCGGAAACAAGACCGCTCGAGTTCATCAACCGGAACTTCTCCATTTTTGACATCGTCATCATTGCCGGCGTGCAGGAAGAGGATCACAGCTCGTACAATGACGACAAGAAACATGTTTTTGGTTCTAGCAAGAAGAAGAACGGAACTCCGAACCCAAACCAGGACTTCTCAGATTCCGACTGCCAGATGAAAAGAGCGCCGAAGAAACGGGGCCGGAAACCCGGGCTGGGCCGAGACACGCCGCTCAACCACGTGGAGGCGGAGCGGCAGCGGCGGGAGAAGCTCACCTCGCAAGGGCGGCGTTGGAAGCGAGGGAGTGAGCCCAGAAGAAGGAAGAAGAAAGAGATAAAAACGAAAGAAAAAAACAAATAACATAACAAAAAAATTATTAAAAAAAAAAGAATTGAGGGCATAATGGACATTTTGGTGTCAAAAATTGACGTCGTGTACTGATAGTGGGTCGAGTTTCAGATTTCGTGTACCGAAATGTTTGGTTTGAAACTTTGTGTATAAGAATTATTATTGGCCTTTACTTGGTGTACTGTTTGCGAAATTTTCCGAAAGATAAATGGCAACCAAATCCAAGGAGGTTTTTCAATTAGCATGCAAGGGTAGAAGTTAATATTCACATTGTAAGAAAGTGACTGCAGTCTTACGGTCTTACCAATAGCAGCAGTTATGTTGGATGTTGTCAAAATTATCACATTTGGTGCTGATTTCGATTTTTCCAGCTGGGTTAGTAACGCATTCACCACCTGGCATGTTAGGTGCCACTTAGAAAAGGAGCGGGTGTCAACCGAATCCAAAATGTTAATATAGACGTTTGTATCACATCTGATCAAAAAGCTTAGAAAATAGCCTGCAAAAGGAGGTAGAGAGAGCATGGTACCCGAATAGAATCTGAAGGTTCAGAAGTCAGAACCCGATAAAGCGGATTTTGTAGCAGCAGCAAGGCTTTCAACTTCATCTGCAGCATCATCATACATTTATAATTAATCAAGCCAGGTGGAAGAAAAATGAGCATAAAATCAAAAACTACAGTAACAGTAAATCTCACCGATCAAAATAAATACCAGATTGGTTTCCTCCTCTACCATCTCTTGAATTTTTTGGAAAGCTTTGCAACCTTCGATTGAGAAGAAATATTCAACATTGGTAAAACCGAATGTTCCAAATCCAACTTCAGTTTACAAAAAGCAAACAAATTCAATAATAAGTGTCGACTAGCTACATACCAACTTGCCTCTTTCAGAGAACCATTTGCTGAATAGAGAATGTGCATTAATTTCAACCAATTGGGACTGTGGTATCTGTAAAGCATAAAATGATGATCAAGTACTTTCAGTTATGCATGATTGGAAGAATTTGATTCTTTTCCTGAAGTGGCATGCATATTCTTTGATGAAGCCTAATCCATGTTTTCATTTTGGATACTGACTAAAAATCTTAGACAGCATTTACAACATGCATTTATCTTTGTTATTCATGATCAGCATTTGCAGATGATTCATGATCAGCATTTGGAATAAAAGAACATAGATATAAAGGGTTTAGAAAAAGAAAGCATATTCTTAAAGATATTTCTGCACAGAACACACACACACACACACACCCACCCTAATACTAAATACAGAAGAAAATGCATGCAGATGTTTTTCTGCATAAATTTGCTATTCATCTGTTAGAAATTTGACTGGGATCTATCAATTTCTACTCATCTTGTGGCTCTTGCTAAATTCAGATGATTCATATGGCTATACAAAACAAAACTCAGCAGTTGTAGATGAACAATAAACCATTCAATTCAGAATTTGTAATACAATAGCTGTAAAAACCAACAAAATTTTACTATGTTTGGAAAACTACATCCAATGGCTTTCATGAAAACGCCCAAATGAAGTGGTCGTAGCAATAAATGGATCAAACTTGTAACATCCTTAGTTATTTGAAAATAAAGCTAAACAAAACAATGAACTCCCTCGTCTCTAAAAGCTCTCCCTCCGGCAGTAGCTTTATATTTGTGTACTATTTGTACTTTAACTGAGGTGGACTTGCTGATTTGTTCGTGTATTTATGATGTCAGGGCACTTCATGGGATAATAACATTAAAAGCAGAGGGAGAGTATGCGATTAAATCAACAGCCCTGGAAGATCTAGCATACTTCAGATGATGCCCCATTACAGTACCTTATTTTGAATTGGTTGCATACAACTACCATTAATATTGGACAAAATTTGAATTAATAGAAAGAAAGAAAAAATCAATACAAAAAACAACAAACAAAATGGATTGACAATAGATTAAACTGAACTTGAAATTTCAAGAATCTGGAGAAATGAACATAAAACAAAAAACTGACATGTCTTCACCAAGCAACAATTTTGACAATCTCTATTTCATCATATCCATCTCTGAATTTACAAAAACCCAAAAACAATTACAAAAAGCACAAATAAAAAAGGGAAATAGTCTCAAGCAATTTGTATTCCTCAGCACGCGATGGAGAGCCTTTGGGTTGTCTACAGAAGTCGTTCTCGAAAAGAGAAGAGGCAAAATCGTCCATTCACTTTGTGTCATCGGTCATCACACAAGCACCACTGGAGGTTCATACCATTAGATTACATGAGTGAATCACATTATGTTGCAGCAGAGGCTCACTCGTTATCAAAGTTAGGATGATATATTAGTTGGTAATCCACACAAACTAATCATAATAACTTTGATAACAAGTGAGACTGTAATAGAAAAACCAGGCATAGCAGTGCAAATTTGTGGTACTGAAATGATAAAAAAATGCAATAATGAGGTAGTAATTGATAACAAATTTATTTAAACTTGATTGATTGTATTCCAAGTAAATCTTGGTGGTTAGCCTAACTGGATATCAGCTCTATTTCTAATATGCCATGCTGCAATTACTTTTAGGCTGTTGTGAAGGACTTGGAAGATGCACGTTCACAGATTGATGAAACATTCGCAGCTGCTTTGAAAGACAGAAAGCCTATTTATATCGGTGTAAGCTGTCTCATCCGTCCTTTCATCATGAGCCTACTGATCGGTTATTTTTAACTCCCAAGTAATTTCTCAAATGCTTCGAACTAGAAAATTGTTTGGTATATTCATATATCAATTTAATAGTAGCCAGTTAACAGAAAGATAATTGATACGTTTTTGTTTCAGATTGACTCACCAAGAAGGCCTAGAAATTGCAGTGGAGGCAGCTAGTTCCTTAGTAAAGCTTTGAAACTGGGTATTGTTGCTGGGCAGCTTCTTCCCGTTACAAAGGCCAGCAATTGCCTCATTGAGTTGGCAGACTTGTGGTTATGCCTTGGCAGTCATGCCCTCTGCAAAAAGGCCTGGTACCAGAGGACCACCCACATTTCATTGGATCTTATTGGGGTGTTTTGAGCACCCCCTTCACCGCAGAAATAGTAAAATCAGCCGATGCTTAGCTATTTGCTGGAGCCATTTTCGATGAATTCAACTCGGTTGGGTTCTCACTTCTTGTCCAAAATGGAGAAGGCAGTTGTTGTACAGCCTGACAATGTAGTTACTGCATATGGACCAAAATTTGGGTGCATTCAGAAGGACTTCTTAAAACCACTTGCAGAGGCGGCTTGAATGCAATACAACTGCGTACAAGAATTAATTACCAGCGGATATATGTCCCGGAGGGACTTCCTCTTCAGTATGAATCTGATGAGTCAACATTCTTTTCAATGTCTAAAACATGCTAGCTAGGAACCTCATAAAATGTTCCATTTCTTTTGTTGATATGATTATGATTATCTAATTATTGAGGATATGTCCTCCGATGTAGGACAATACAGGTACAGTATTCTTTATGATTATGGTGGGCATGATTTCCAGTTTTTAGGAATATCTTGTTTTCTTCTATTCACTTAGTTTTTAGGACAATACAGATATCAGTATTCTCTATGATTATGCAGCTGTTTGTTAATTTCTTTTCTGCTTGGTGATCTCTTTTTGGTGTTTCTGACCTTCTGTTAGTGTTTCTAGGAGTTCCCTATTGGATGTCTTGTCCACTTTGTAAATTTACGCTTTCTATCAATAAAAATTCTATTTTCTTATGAAAAAGAAAAGAAAATGATGAGAAATCTTAGGAAATGAAGTAGGTTTAGACAAAACAGAGGTGAAGGATATTCCAAGCACCACTCCTTGAAAATACTTAATGCAGATTCATTCCAGTCTGATTCTATATGCTTCAAATAGTTTCCCATAGACTTCTGTGATACCAAAGACTTATAGAAAAAAGAATGGTATGGTTTCTCCAACAAAGTTTAAGAATAGTGCTGATAAGTTGAATTCCCTTGCAAATTTGCAACTAAATGTCAAGTAAACAGACAAAACTTTAGTTCTTAAGCATGCATATATGAATTCCTTACGCAAAGGTCACTTGTTAAACTTCCCTATACAACTGAGCTTTTATAGCCATTTGTTTGCTTCCCCTGTATTTTGTGGCCAAGGCTTCATTTTTTATCTGTGCATATCGTGGGCATCCCCACATACCCACTATGAATATATGATTCTCCACTGCATTCATTCTCAATATAACACATTGCTCCAGTTATTTCTCTGCCAGATGGTAACAATTTAAAGTGGGGCAGAGAACTAATTGAACTCCAGTTATATTGGGAGTTAATGCAATGGAGAATAGAAAGTATCCAGGGATCCTACTCACGTCAACCATTTCGTGCACTAGCCCTTAAGAAGATTGAATCATATGAAAAAGAGAGATATGCTGGGATAGGACCTGCATATAGGTAGTGTAGACCTCTTTTAAAGTCACTTGGTTGCAAGCTAATTGCAAAAATTGCGGGGTAGCACCTTCCCCACTAAGATGAAAGGTCACCCTGGAAGGAGAGAATGAATACCCCATTTACCACCTGAAGACAATCTCCACACACACAGGAACATTTGTGTGTGTGTGTGTGTGGTGCCTATCTATAAATATCATAACCAGTCTCACCAAACAACAAAAAATGGATTTTCAGCATTAACCAGTCTCCTGAAATTTAAATACCAACTTTATGTGTTTGACATTAATAGGTTAACCTATTAGTGCTTTTGACCTCAGATTTAGTAGGCTGTTATAGTACAACTAGCTTGTTATTATGGATAAACAACAATCGAACTATTTATATCTCATCTTTTTCTTCATAGTTTCTAAGACAAATATAGAGCTTTCAAGTAATAATTTCAATTTTAGTCACGGTTGTGGAGGGTTACTTCTGACAGATATGGTACAGCCAAACTGAATTAGCGCTTTGCTCGAGTCCTCGTTGTCTAAAATGACCTCTATAAAGTATAAAGCACAAGCAGTCCTCTGTATCCTTAATTACCGTATTAATTGCTGCTATAAGCTCCTCCTCGCATTGAACTGAAAAATAAAGAGAACTAGAATTTAAAATTTAAATGAATAGATTGAAAATTGCTAATCTTTCTCTTACAATCTACTTTAGTTTTACCATTGAGTAGTATTATAGCAAATGAAGTTATCATGTCTCACCTTGGTCGTCCAGCAGTTGCCTTCCCCATTATGGAAAGAATCAACCAAGGTAGTGTAGTTCCAGTTCTTGATTACATTGTAAGGCCCAAGATGGAACTTTTCTTCTTTTGGATATCCGCCATTGTTAAGAAGAAATATGATATTTCTCTGCCCACATTGTAGCATAGTAGACAAATCATGTGCCGTCATCTGTATGTTGGCTGATTATCAGTAAAAAGTAGCATTCCAAGCACACACACACGTGTCACACACACGTGTGTGTGTGTGTACATATGTGGATGTCAGACTAGAATCATACATCCTAACAAGATTCCATCTTTGAACTGTCCCACTTGGGAGTTTGCCTAGTGAAAATTTTCCTAGGCATGATCAATCTTCTCTGGATTAAAGCTCGCCTATCATGACACGAAAAGAATTGAAACAATGAGTGATGAGTGGATAACTAAGAAATGGTATTTTTCTTCCTGGGATTTTTATGAACAATTAATGAAAAGGTGCTTGCAGTATTCACAGTATTCAGCTAGAGTATCTATCAAAAGGTTCATAGGAAGGAAAGAAAGATCACTTTAATAGTTGGGAATTTGTAGCTAGAGGGGGAACGGGTGTCTAATAGTCGGTAACTAAGTTGAAAGAAATCAGCATTGCTTGGGAATTGGTAAAAGAGATAGCCTTTGGAAGCAGATTCATATGACAAGGAGTAAGTATGGAGTTGATGACAATAGTTGGGATGCTAGATTCATGATGAGGGGTTCTAGTTGAAGCTCGTTTGAAGACATTTCTAACCCATTTCTTCCTTTTAGAGTGCTATAAGTTTGTGAGATGTCGGGAGAACATGTGGTAGAGACTGAAGCTTTGGAATTCTGTTTTCCAGGTTATGCAATCTATTAAGCAAGTGTAATGTGAAGATTGCAATTTTTGCAGATATTACTGTCTCCCTTATAGCTGGAACTTTGGGTTTTGAAGGAATCTTAACACTTTGAGGAGGAAAGAGTTTGCTTCTCTATCATTAAAGCTGCAAGGTGCAAGCTTGGTGCCTTCAGTGGGGATGCTAGGGGCTCAAATTTAGCAAATCTAGGGACAATTTCATGCAAATCTTTTTAACAGTTGTCTTTTTAGTAAAGCTGATCTCTTTTATTTTCATCCTGTTGATCTTGGAGGTAAAGTTCCTGGTATATTTTATGCAAGACAGGGGAAGAGAGTATTAACCTTGTATTCCTTCGTTGTGTTTTACCGCATTTTTAGAGCTAGCTTAACTGATTTTTCAAAAGAATTAGCTATTACTGCAAGTAAATTCCCAAAATTGATTTGTTAAGATTGAAATGAAATAAAACAACTGTTATCAGATACATTAATCATATTTATAGATAATAATCCATTTAATGATATTGACTATAAATACACATTTGGAGAAAAAAATATATATATATTATTAAAATCTCCAAAAAAATGACCTCATCTTTCTCACCTGTAAGCTATAAAAGTCAATGCAATCTTTCTTCAAGTTCCACTTCCACAGTCATGTGCATATATTTCTATGCATGTCCAAACTGAACAGTTATAAACCGAAAAAAGGGACCATTATCATATAAAAGGGACTCAATAATCCTAATGCTTGACTTAACTACCTACACATCTTAAAGAAGTTTTTAACAACCTAAAGACCAGCAACAAATGAACTAACAATGAAGAAAGGAACAAAAATAAACTTCAGACCAAAAAATGTTCATGTAATTTATGCCTAATAAGCTTCACTAAATTTGCTTAAAGACATATAAATGTTGCTTGAACACCAACCTGGCCAAAATCATAAGCATGCCGTTTGGTTATCCAGATGTATAGCACTTGTTTCCATCATTGTTTCTCTAAAGAGCATTAATGTTTGGTATGTAACCTTCATCCTTCAAATCCTCATATAATACTTTAAGTACTTGAGAGATCTCTTCTAAATTATCACCGGCGTGAAACTCATGAAGTTGATTCTCTTTCTCAATCCAGCTACAGCCAGGAGTCTTGCTGACACCCCTTTGTCTCATCAACACTCTCATCCTTGCTGAGTCATCCCACATTTTTAAGCCCGCATAGATCTTTGATGAGATAACATAGTTTCCGGAGTTTGAAGGCTCCAATTCTAGAAGCAGCTGCACTACCTGTTCAGTGATATCTACATTTCCACATTTCCGACAGGCACCAAGTAACGCTCCCAGTGTAACTTCATCTGGTTTTTCAGGCATTTTCTTGATGAAATCCCAAGCTTCATGTACGCCTCCTGCACGTGACAAAAGGTCAACCATGCAAGAATAATGCTCTACTTTTGGAACCAGCCCAAATGATGAGCTCATTAAATCAAACAATCGACGACCCTCATCGACTAGTCCAACATGAACACACGCAGAAAGTACTGCGACAAACGTGATGTCATTTGGCCGAGCAGCCCCAACTTCTTCTGTCATACGCTCAAATAGGGATATTGCTTCATGGGCTCTCCCATGGAAAGCAAGGGCAGATATCATGGCATTCCAAGAAACCTCATTTTTCTGGGGCATGTCTTCAAAAACTCTTAGAGCATTGGCTAAGCTGCCACACTTAGCATACATATCAACTAATGCAGTAGCAACATAAATGTCATGTTGGAAGTCCCTTTCAGATGCGTATTTGTCAATCCATCTCCCCAAATCTAGGGCACCAATTGCAGCACATGCAGACAACATTCCAACCAGTGTGATTTTATCAGGGATAACACCTGCTTCTTTCATGCCATCAAAAAGCACCATTGCTTCATCTGACATTCCGTTTTGAGCATACCTGTCCAACATATAAAATAAAATAAAATATAAATACCCCCAGACTCAGTTATCACACACATTTCTGGAGAAGACATTCAATCTATACTGTTTCCAGATATATACTAGAAGATAGCTAATAAAAATATATACAATATAATTGATTGCTCCCTGTACCCCACTGTCCAATGCAAGCCATTAAAATCCAAATGACCATAGGTTACCAGTAAGGAATATTGAATATTCTGTTGTGAACAATGTTATGAATCAGTAGTAATCAGAGAACTTTCATAGATATATAACAGGACTTGTAAGTGATAAAGGCATTATGCATGCATTTTGGTAAATGCGACTACAGAAGTACAATGACTGTTTGCAGTAACAAATTGAACACCATCATCAATATCATTGTCATCACTACCATGCTTATCAGTAAACTATTAAAGTGATGGCAGTTTGCAAAGGCATCCTGGTCAACTTCTCAAAAGCTGTGATCCCATGGAAGAATTTTTAAATATACAGACCTAAAAACATAAGCTACTTTTCCACACGAAAAAGAAAACTAGAAAGAAGCCACAAGAAAAGACATACGTCAAATGTGGTGCATTGTGATTTGTGCTCAAAGTTTAAACTAATCTGCAACAATTGTTTCAAGTAAAATGCTTCCAATTTTGCAGATGACGGAGTTACACTAAAACCACATGTGGATTACAAAGACTGTAAAAAGGGGCAAGCTTAGAGAGCGGTGTAGTTTAACGGTACATGAAGCACACTAGGATGCTGACACCCATTGTAGCTACAAGTGACTGTTTCGCAAAAGTAAAGTAAAATAAAATAAGACAATCAATACTAAAAAATATAAAAAAACGTGTTTCTGACTTCGTTTATTGTTTTTCCAACATTTCATAATCTAAAAAGATTGAAAATGTCATGATTTGAGGGCAATACTCATGGTTCATGGGTCTTCATTCTAGTAAATGAGGAATGCTTATGTTAAAGGTTAATTATATATAGCCATTAGATGCTGCAATAGGAGCAACCAACAACTGAAAATCTAGACATTTTCAAGCACTAGAGGATTGAGGATTAGTTTAGAGAACTTTTCAAAAAGCTAGCATAGCTTCGACGGAGTTTCCAGATATACCTAGCACATGATTTAAGGGATTTAGATGTGAGGTGTCTAATATTTCTTCTTTCTTTTTCCACTTCTTTGTTATATCAAATTCCAATGCTGCTAGATGTGTTTTAAGACAACATATTTCTTCTAATATGTAAAGCCAAGTTCTCAGCTATGCATAGCTGTACTCTCTGTCTCCCTAAGAATCTTTCAGCAACCTTTTTCCATTCAAACCTACGCCTATCTAAGTTCTAAAATGGAACAAGTATTTTCACCCATCAAAACCTAACAGATGATCTCTGACCTCTATGATATCCTCAAATTACATTCACATGTTCAAAGTTGAAGGCTTGCAGGAAGGGAATCCTTACATATGACTCCTGTCCAACCAATCTCCTAAAAAATTCCTTCAAGGTCAGGAAGGGAATGTTGGACAAGACATGTTATCCAAATTCCTTTTCTCTAAGAAACGTTTTCCTATCCACAAGCATGTATAATTTATTTTCTTCTCAATGGAAGTAAGTCAAGGTCAGGTATTGTATCCATGCTACCATATTCTATGTTAACATCTCGATCAAACTTATTAAGATACTTGATTTGTAACATGAACCATAACATCAAGCCAAGAGTGAAGTAAAAAGTTACATACCCAGTAATCATGGCATTCCAAGTGACGCGATCCTTTTTCTTCATACTGTCAAACACCCTCCTTGCCGAACACAAATCACCACACTTTCCATACATACCAATCAAAGCAGACCCCAAATAAGAATTCAGCTGCAACTTTTTCTCAACAACAAAATCCTCCACCCACCTCCCCAAGCTCAAATCCCCAAGGTCCCCGCACGCCCCGAGAACACTCACCAGAGTCATCTCATTCAGCTCAAATCCAGCCTCCCTCATCTCCCCAAACAACCCCACCGCATCCCCTGCACGCCCCATCTTCGTATACCCAGAAATCATCGAGTTCCACGACACGGAATCTCTCTGGGGAATTTCATCGAACACCTTCCGTGCATAACCCAGTTCCCCACACATGGAGTACATTGTGATCAGAGAGTGAGTCACGTGACCATCACCATCCAACCCGGTCTTCAACACAGACGAATGTGCTGCACGGCCATGATTAAGCTCCGAGAGATTCCAACACGCAATGAAGAGAAATGGGTAGGTGAAATTATCCGGCATCACACCCAGAGACTTCATTCGGTAATAGAGTTGAAGAGTAAGTGGGTACTTTTGCCAAGTGGTGGTTAGGCCACGGAGCATGACGTTGAAAGCGTAGCCGTTGGGTTCGGGGATGTGGGAGAAGAGGGTGGAGGCGTAGGTGAAGTCTTTGAGGTCTATGATTTTGGGGAGGAGGAAGTTGGGTTTGTGTATGGAGTTTATGAGCATTTGGGTGTGGATTTGTTTCAGCTCTTTGGTGGAGACGCATTGTTTCAAGAGGTATATGAGCTTTCCCGAGAGAGATAGGAATTGGTTTGGGGTATCGGGATTGAGATTTTCAAAAGGGATTTGGCGGGGAATAAGGTGTGAAGGGGCTTTGGGTCTAAGCATTACGTTGGTGTGTTTTGAATTAGCTGACGCAAAACCATACAAGAGGGAGATGTGCACATATTTATTATCGTTTTAGTTGTGGTTTTTGGCTTTTTGCCTCTCGTTTTATCCTCGATATTTCTTTGAAAATTTTGTGTTTTTCTTAAAAAAAAAAAAAAAAAGAATATTGATTTCATTAGATTCAATAGCTATTAATATGGGCTAGAGTTTACCATGTACTTGTTTTTTATTTTTTTTTAATTTTTTTTATTATTATTTTTTATAAAGATGATCAAAGGATTTCACTCCTACTCCTATGGTGACTCGAACCTAGGACCTGGATCCTAGGTAGTAGGCGCTCTAACCACTGAGCTAACATAATCCTAGGAAACAGACAATAATCCCAAAACTCTGTCAAGTAAATGCAAACTCATTACAGATCTGTTTCTTTGAAATTTCCGTTTCTTACAAGCATTGATATTAATTTTCACATTTTTCTTGTTTTTAGTATATTTTTAGCTGATTACACAACTTTTATCCAAAATTTCGGTATAATTTTCATCGATATCTTATATTTCATGTGTCTATATTTTCATGACTTTCGATATTTTGATCATTGGTTTAGACACATGTCTACGTAGGGTTACACATACTTATTGGCTAAGTTTAGAACATTTTTAACAGATTTAGAAAATATTATTTTTATTTAAAGTAGAAGAATTTTCCTTAATTTTCAACGGCAACATATTCCCTATCCCTCCTCTTTTTGTAGGGAATTCTTAAAATTCATGTTTACATTAGTTATTTTATACCAAATAAGAAAAATATATGTAACGTCAATATTCTTCATTTTCGAAAGGGGGCTGGTGCGGTTGCCCTCAAACCTTGATTAATGAAATTGCATAATACAAGGGGGGACGTAGAGCCTAAACCCCAGATTACAATTAGCATAAAGAGAACATCTTGAAATAATACCAAGACTCTCCACAAAATCTATGTATTCTAACAAGCACCAATTAGCAAAGAGTGCACAAATGGCTACTCACTTTTCTTTGACATAGCGTGACATACCAAAAAGATAACTTTATTACGAAAAAGCATCATTACAAATAGCACAGCTTTACCACTATGTTGCCGCACGAAAATAAATCCGACGACATTCAATTTCATCCTGCCCCTAGGAGGTTGCGTCCATTTGATCAAGCAAATAGCTCGCCACCTCGCTAGGCCAGACAAGACACACTGAGTGTGCATACCGGGACAAAGCCCACGTCGCCCTACCCAAAAGTGGTAGGGACTTATTGTTGGCATAAAGCCACGTCTAACTAAAAGTAAATAACAAAAAAAAAAAGCAGAAAAATAAATTAGGTCAAGGGTCAAAGCCCAAACCAACAAAGCTGGGTCAAAGGACAAAGCCCAAACCCAAAGCTTATCACGCCCAAGCTTGAGTAACTGGTTGCAGATCCCAACACGTCGCACCCATCCTACCAGCGCCTCACCACCACCAGCTGCGCCGCAGTCTCCTACCGCCCGCCGACTAGCCACGCCGCCCTTCCTCAGGTCAGAACCAAAGCACCCAAACCAGATCGGGATCAGCCGATCCGATCTCAACCCAGTGGATCTCGGCGCTGCCCCCACACGATTGTCACCATTCGGCGACCTCCGAGCTCGCGTCAACACCGAGAAAATCCTCCGTGCTCCTCCCAAGGCCAAGACGACATAAGCTCTGCCATCCTGCCATCTTCCCACCTCGGCCCTTTGCCGTCAAACCATACAGGCTCTTCAATGTACAAAGCCATCGCTCCGCAACCGCTGCTCCAACTGGACCACCCTTCACCGGACACAAGGTCCCATCTGTCCCGTCCGACGACAACGCCGGGAGGGCGCGTGGCCGGACAGGGATAACTCCCACTCGGCGTTTCTTTTTTCTTCAACTAGGGTTTTTTCCTCTCCCACTCTTTATCAATAGTTTTCATTTTTAGTCATAAATGAGACAAATGATTTATTACAATTAATAGTTTTGTGGGTGAGTGACGTTTAAGGCCACTTTTAATAACTTTATTATTTTCTAAGCCAACTAATTTTTCTTCCCTCATAAAGCCACCAAAATATAATAAATATCAATATTTATAAAAATGTCATCACATTTTTAATTTTTATTTATTCACAAAAATGTCATTGCATCAAAACAGCTACTGTTGTTCTTTAAGCCAACTAATTTTACTTCCCTCATAAAGCCACCAAAATATAAGAAATATCAATATTTACAAAAATATCACCGTGTTTAAGAGAAACTGAATTGGGAGAATGAATTGTATATTCCATTAATAATAGGGGTCTCTTTATATAGAGAATTACAAGCAGAGAATATGAATCTTACAAGGAAATATAATTGTACAATGATTATGATATCTTAGAAGATATCTACAAGACTAAACTCTATTACAACTTGAACAAGTTACTAGAGTTTGGGCCAAACATATATTCTATGTATCCTTAAACACTCCCCCTTGTGTCGCCCAAACATCAGTTATCCTCTCGTTGCCTCGTCAAAAACTTTGCCCAGTAACAAAAACCTAGTGGGATAAAAATAACCTCGGTTGAAGGAGAAAACGAGTACAACACACCCTTCACGTTTCGAGATCGAACATGTAGACATCTCCCCTTGATGTCTGCATCTCCCCCTGATAACTACGATCCTGGGAGTTCGGATAACTTCCGTAAACTGATGCTCTTCACATGTTTCTCGAAAGTGGATTTGGGCAATGACTTAGTGAATAAGTCTGCCACATTGTCCTTAGATCAAACTTGGTTCACCTTGATCTTGAGGAGAGTCTGTTGTTGCTGATTATAGAAAAACTTAGGCGATATGTGCTTGGTGTTGTCGCCTTTGATGTAGCCTTGCTTCATTTGCTCAATGCAAGCAACATTATCCTCATAAACGCTCGTAGGCTTATCTGTGGTAGACTTCAAACCACAAGTGCTTCGAACATGCGTAATTATGGATCTCAGCCATATACATTCACGAACAACTTCGTGAAGAGCAATAATCTCTGCATGGTTCAAAGATGTAGCAACAAGGGTCTATTTTATAGACCTCCAAGATATCGCGGTCTTTCCCATGGTGAACACATAACCAGTTTGGGAACAACCTTTGTGCGGGTCAGAGAGATACCCAACATCAGCAAAACCTTTCAAAACATCATTCATGTTTTGGGGAGGGGACAAAGTGCGCAGGCCATGGTTGGCGGGGGCGTCTTTGGTGTAGGATGGGTCTGAATTCATCATCTCTTTGTAGGGATAAAACAAGGCCATATCAATCATACCTCTCATGTATCAAAAGATATCTTTAATGCCAGTCTAATGGCGTCACGTTGGTACTGAGCTATATCTAGCTAACAAGTTCATGGCTAATGAGATGTCCAGTCTTATTTATTGTGCTAGGTTCAATAATGCGCCTATTGTACTTAGGTAGGGCACCTCTGCCTCTAACACGTTTTCATCATCATCCCTGGGACAAAATAGATCCCTCTTAGGGTCAAGACTACGGACAATCATGGGAGTGCTTGCAGGCTTAGTTTTATCAAAACGCCTAAACATCCATCGACACGGTGCTCAAGTTCCAAACCGAGACAGAACCTTGTTTTCCCAAGATCTTTCATCTCAAATTTGGATTTCAAATATTCAGCAATTTCCCTTAGCTCTTTAAGGGTTCTAATAATGTTCATGTCATCAACATAAACCGCGACAATGGCGAATCCGGAACTTGTTATGGAAACGAGCGGGCATAATTCTTTATTGACATATCCCTTCCCAATCAAGTAGTCACTTAGTAAACATTTCAACCTCATTGCAAACGCGCTCCGTGGTCAATAGCCACTTGATTTGGGTGAATGAAGTCCATCAGGAACCTTCATGTATATTCCATATCTAGATCCCCACAAAGATATGTAGTGACTACATTCGTAAGCTGCATGTTCAGGTATTCGAAAACTACCAAACTGACAAGGTAGTGGAGTGTAATAACATCCATTACGGGAGAATATGTCTCCTCGTAGTCGATTCTAGGGCGTTTTGAGAAGCCTTGCGCCATGAGGCGAGTCTACAATCTCTTTTTCTCATCACGCTTTCTAATGAATACCCATTTATGTCAACAGGTTTTATGTTAGGAGGTGTTAGCATCACTGGCCCAAAAACCTTCCTCTTCATTAGAGAATCCAATTTAACCTGGATCACATATTTCCATTTAGGCCAATTTTCTCTACGTTGTCATTCATTTACGGAGCGTGGTTCGATATCATCAGACTCAATAATTTCACGCACAACATAATGCGCGAATACATTATCAATGATGGAGTTTCTATCCCAAGTTTCATGTACACTAGTGTAGTTTTCAGAGATCTCTAAATTCTCAGCAATAGGTTCTCACGTTGAGGCGACCCCCAACGATAACCATAATCTAGAACATTCTCATGAGACGGATTTTGAGTGTCGATGATCAAAGGATCGGGTTGTGCCAAAGTATCCTTCACACCCAAGGGCCTCCCACCCTTCCTAGCTGAGGTAATGGCCTGTGACGCCATAGTGCCACTATCTATGGCTTGGTGCCATGCCCACCTCTATGTAGGGTGGCTCCACGTCCTCTCGTAGGGAGGCCCATCTTTGCAGGCACGTTTGCAGCAGGTATGTGTGATCTCATCACTTTAGCGGGGATCGAGATGAGACAAAGTAGGAACAGACCACGACAATTCCTATCGTTCTTATTGAATGTTGACGTTCTTATCTCCCCCCCCTAACGAGGGGAAGACTATGTTAAAGTGACAATTCCACAAAACAAGTATTAAAGAGATTGCTTGACAAGGATTTTAAGTAGCGGACGATCATTGGAGCTTCGAATCTAACATATATGCCCATTCGTCTGAGAGGACCCATCTTGGTACGCTGTGGTGGTGCAATAGTCACATAAATCGCGCTCTCAAATATGTGTAAGTACGAGATGTCAGACTCGTACCTAGTCACTAGTTGTAATGCAGAGAAAGGTTGAGTCACTATGGGTCGTAGACTAATAGCGGTGGGTCGTAGACGAATTAGCATAGCTGCATGTAATATTGCATAAGCCCAAGCGGAAATAGGGAGATTAGTGTGCATTACAATGTCCGGGCTACCATCGTAGTCATTTAATGGCGATTTTCGCGAGACCATTTTGGGTGTGTACATGCATGGGAATATGATGCCCAACATTAATCCTCAATGATATGCAATAATCATCGAAAGTCTTCGATGTAAACTCTCCAGCATCGTCAAGTCGAATTGACTAAGTGGGATGATCCGGGTAGTGAACTCGTAGCCGTATGATCTATGCTAGGACTGTAGCATAAGTAGCATTACGAGAGAACAATAGCGTGACACGTGACCAGCGTGTCTACGCTTCAACCAACACCATAAAGTATTTAAAAGGTCCGCAAGTTGGTTGAATCAATCCACAGAATCTCCTCGGATTCTATGTCAGAATTGAATGAGAAATTTTGTATCCTTTTCATAGGACGGTCTCGGTCCTATTTTCCCTAAGGAATAGGCTTTACAGAACGAGCGAGGGGCCTCATAATCAACCAATGAGGACTTTGGTTGAGCCAAAGAGCCAGAAAATGTTGTATAAAGCAAAAGGACAATTCTTAGATTCACCCCTAGGGTGAACGAACATATTCACCCCCATTGTCGATTAACATACTTTTACTTAATAAATTTATAATCCAACAATCCATATCTTAAATTAGCCTTTAAAGATCATCTCTGTAAAAAATCAATCGAATCGGAAATCGTTTAATTATCTAATTGAATCAAACAAATGGATGGTTCTAACAACACTTACTACTATTATGGTGAACCGTCCATGTATTTCATAGAAATAAATAACTAAAAGGTCTTCAATTTGATTGATTTTTTATAGAGCTAATCTTTGTATTACGTTATACAACACGGATGGTTGGATTAGAAAATTACAAAGTTATTATGTGTTTATTGCAAGAGAGGGTGAATATGCTCATTCACCCAAGGGGTGAACCTAAGAATTGTTCGAAGCGAAATTAAAGTGGCAACACTGATAGTGAAGAGGGACGGTGCCAGCCCCAAGTATGGCGGCGGCGGTCCCACGTGGCCCAGGAATCAACTTTTGATTTTTGGTTCTTTTTGCTCGAAAAAAAGGATGTTTGTATCATGACTAGGATGATCTATTCTGTCGTGCCAAAGCCAATATGTATCTAAATCCAAGAGATCTTCTCTTATGACTTTATTGGATTCAATAGCTGAATAGTGGTGACATAAAGTCCACTAGAGAGACATATAAGTTTCTCTAAGATGTGCATTTGTCCACAATCATTAGAGGTGATCGATGCAAAGGAACTTAGTTCCGTTCTCACTATGCCTTTCCGTATAAATCTGTTGACGCAAATAAATGCTTAGATGGAGTTTATATGCATGAACTCAACATTTTATTAATATAGCCAACGAGTACATCAAAGTTTGTGAATCATCAAAATCTAATCCAAATTACTAGCTAATGTAAACAATGATCGTCACTTAACTTCTTTCGGTAGCTCCAAATTAGACATGACCAGGTAAGAAAGAAGAGATGTCGGTGAAGCGATGCTCTCTTAAGTACCACTAATCTCCACTACTTTCCTAAACATCACGCCTACTTTGGGTGAGCCTATTCAAAGAAAAGTTAAAACCAAAGGCATCTACTAAAACATATGGCAATTTCCTTATTACATCATCTTGGAAAAATAAAAACTTAAACAAAATCGGTGATCTCTTGATCCTAGCCAGATTTGGAGTCTTAAACCCTTAACTTGAGATCATCATCTTGATCTTCTTGTTTCACATTGTGAACTTCTCTTGCTTCGCAATACACTCTGTAGGCGGTGGCAATACTCTCAGAGGCTCTACAAATGTGCGCCCAATGACAAAATGCTCCACATCGAGAATAAACATCTTTGTGCTCGGGCTCCCTTTATTAAGGCGCTTTAAAAGAGCGATTAGGACGGCTCTTAGTGTTGGTGGAGCCACAAATATGGCCAGGGGCATTGTCACCCTCTCTCTTCCCACGTTGACCTCCTCGGTTCCGTGTCCGCTTATTTTGGCGGTTACCTTCCAGAGCATAGCGATTATATGGACCAGAACGTCCAGAAGTATCCCTAGATTTAGGGTTTCGCTTGCGACGTCCTACCTTAGGGGCGCCACTATAATTGGACTCTGGAATTGCTTTTTTTTACCACGGGACTCTAATTATAGTTCTTCACAAGGATGTTGTTATGCTTTTCAGCAATAGATATGGCTCCAATGAGCTCGTTAAACCTTGTGATCCATCTTGCATTCACTAAATCCGATAGTTCTTAGCAACCATCAGAGCAAAGACATGGAAGGTAGAGAGAGTCCTCTCAATCAACATCTCATATATGATGTCTTTACCACAGAACTCCATTAAGGATTTAATGTGAACGACTTCCGAATTGTAGTCAATAACTGACTTGAAATCACATAAGAGGAGGATATGCCATCTCAATTCTAGATCCGGAAGTAGAGAATCACAGACATTCCCAATGGAGCAAAGTCCAATTTGTTCAGGTTGTTCATCCGGAAAAGAACAAGAAAATGGGTTAGTTTCGCAGCAAAAAGCTACCACGAAAACAATAGGAATTTGTGAGTGTAATCACTCCCAAGAAGTTTGATTCCAAGAGATCTTGGATTAGATCAAAACGATGATGTAAATGGTCCATCGTAAAAGTCTCAACAAACCAAAGTTTAAGTTAGCACGAACCCCCACAGTTCGGCTTAAGAACCCTACATAGAAAAGAAGTGGGAGGTAGAACAAGAGAGGTTGTAAGTCCCCGAATAAAAACAAAATACAGAAACGTAGAGAAAAGTAAACCAAAGCGGGAACTTTAATGAAAAATAACCTTGAAAAGCTTGAAATGGGTTGCCGGAAAGATTTTGGCAAGAAAAATCGTTGCTGGTGGCCGGAAAACGTCGGTGGACGGTGCTGGCCGTCATGGTCGGTTTGAGGCTACTGCGGCCAGTTCGGCACCGGTTAACCAGTGTAGAGGCTGATTCTTGGTTTTCTGAGGCCGGTTCTCGACTTCTAGGATTGGTGTCTACTATGTGGATGGAGGTGGTTGCAGGGGCCGATCTGGAAAGGTATGAACCGATGGAGGATTGCAGCGGCCGATTCAAGGCTTCCGGGGGGCCGGTTTGCAGCTTTTACGGCCGGTTCTCAGGATTTCGCCTCCGGTTCACTGGTCCTGAGGTCGGGGGCTACTCTGTGGGTGGCGAAGGCTGTTTGGGTTTCAAGGTTTTGTTTTGGGTTTTAGGGTTTTGGTTATTTGTTTCAGGATTTGGCTATTTATTTCAGGGTTAGAGTTTCGTACTCATAACATGTTTAAGAGAAACTAAATTGGGATAATGAATTGTATATTCCATTGACAATAGGGGCCTCTTTATATAGAGGATTACAAGTAGAGAATCTGAGTCTTACAAGGAAAGATAATCGTACAATGATTAGGATATCTTAAAAGATATCTACAAGACTAAACCCTATTACAATTGGAACAAGTTACTAGAATTTGGGCCAGACACATATTCTATGTATCCTTAAACACACCGCACTTTTAATTTTTATTATTTGCAAGAATGTCACTACATCAAACCAACTAATGTTAAGCCAACTAATTTTTCTTCCCTCATAAAACCACCAAAATATAGGACATATCAATATTTACAAAAATGTCACCGCACTTTAAACTTTTATTATTTATGAAAATACCACTGCATCAAAACAACTACTATTATTAATTGAAAAGCTACTTTCCACGAGCAAAATAGCTATTGTCAAATAACTAAAAAGCTACTATCGATGAACCAAAAAGCTACTGTCAATTTATAGAGAAGTTATTGTTATTTATTAGAAAAGTCACTACCATTTTCCGGAAAGCTATTGTTAAATAATTGACAATAATTTTCCGGAAGAATCACAGTAGATTTTCTGTTCATTGATAGTACTTTTTCGTTCATTCATAGTAGCTTTATAATTAATAACAATACTTGTTTGGATGCAATGGTATTTTCCTGCATAACTTTCCCAGGCTAGAAGAAAGCTCCCCGTGTCTTTAAGTTTCCTGCATATCTGCACCATCGGACCACCATCTTGTGGTATAGTCCAAGCTTCCTCCACCGCCTGTGAAAAGGACTCATGAGAGCACCACATCTCTTCAAACCGGAACCTTCGTCTGCCACCAAAATACACCGGTTGATCCTTCCGAACTTCCAACAGTAAAGGCACATGATCTGATCTACTTGGATGCAGATTAATAACTCTAGAGAATCCAAACTGTGACAGCCATGCAGGTGTAGATACACCCCTGTCAAGACGTTCCTTTGTGTGTGCGTCACTCCAAGTAAAGAGTCCCCCTGCTGCCCCTAAATCTGTGAGATTGCAGTCCAAAAGGGCTTGACGAAAGGCATCCATTTGTTGTAGACTCCGAATCTGTCCTCCAGATTTCTCCCCTAACCCTAGGATCTCATTAAAATCACCTGCCACCACCCACTTCTCCGACGAACGTCTGGCCAAAGAACGAAGGAGATCCCAAGATAAATGGCGCTGACCCGTTTCCGGATGTCCATAAAAACCTGTGAAGCGCCATTGCACATCAGACGGCCCCTTCATATCAGCATCAATGAAAAAGTAGTTCACCGTTCGTACTGAAACAGATACAGAATCATCCCATAGAAGAGCCAGACCACCAGATCGCCTAACCCGATCAAAATGAGCAATGTTTGGTAGCCCCACAGCCATAGGGAGGGATTGGTGCTGTTCTTTGGTGCAATGGGTTTCACTAAGAAAAACAACGTGCACCTGGTGCTTCTGGATGAGAAGTTTGAGAGCATGGCGAGTCCTTCAATTCACTATACCTTGGCAATTCCAGATCAGGATGTTCATGGTCGTAAGAAGACTGAAAGTCTTCTCCCTCTCCGCCGTGCGGCGTATACAGAAACCTGAGAAACTAGGCGGCAACCTCGGTTTCAAAAGTTTCGCTTAGTAAATATGAAAGGTATCTTCACGGATGCAATGGTATTTTAATAAATAATGAAAAATAAAAATGCGGTGACATTTTTGTAATATTAATATTTTTTATATTTTGGTGTCTTTATGAGGGATAAAAACATATGGTGGCTAAATTGATCATTTTAGAAGACACTTATGGGTAATTTACTATGATTTTTTTCATTAAATAATAAAGTATTTAAATTAATAGTTAGCTACAATAACTTTATGAGTTTTGTTTTTTTGAAATAAAAAGTTATACCAATTGTATGACCCTAGTTCATAAATAAGAATAATACACAAAATTGGACTATTCTGTTTAGACATTGATAGAGCAGAGTAGTCTAAGCTAAAAAAAATACATCACCTCGTAGGCACTCTATTCTACCTAACTTCAAACGCCGAGCACGCTATTGTGATACGTTGAAGCTAAGTACTTCTACAAAGGCTCTTGGAGACAATTATCTTAGCATATACATTATTCTAACTAGAAACCAACTATGCAATAACAAGCTCCGACAAACCATTTACCAAGCAGCTAGCTTCTACATTTTCTTTAGAGCCTTGACTCTTTTCATTGGCGACATCTTCACAGCCTTGATTTTTGTTCTGGACTTGTTCTTTGCCCCTCTTAGCCTCCCTCTTTTCTTAGGCTTCCTGTGGCTTCATAGTAGCCAAGCCCATAGAAATGGCATCAAGGTTTGTCCTACCAATAGCGAGACTAAGCCTAAGCTTCTTTGGTGAAACTCCATCTTCATCAACACGCTTCCTGCGTCCCCCACTAAACTGCAACGCTCTACTGACGGCCATAGCCTTCTCAGCCCCATCCTCCTCGGGTACATGCTTCCAGTCCCATTCTTCTCAGCTCCAGTCTTGGTGATCGGACTAATATTTTCTATGTTTTTAGTAACATTTTCCCTACATTTTGCTTAGTTATTTCCTTAACAATATCATTTTTGATTTAGTTTTGTGTTTTTAGGTACATTTGAGCTTCAAACGCAAGAAATGAGCTAAGAAGAGCTAGAAATGATGGAAATGAAGGCAAGGAGGAAATGAGGCGCAGAAATGACAAAGAAATGGAGAAATGAAGTCTTCCCAGTTCTACCAGGAAAAGGAATCCCAGTTGAAGTAGGAATCCTAATGCAACTAGGAGTGAGCTCGGAAAAATGATGTTCAGAAATGAAGAAATGCAGAGTCCCAGTTGGACCAGGAAACCTGATCACACTAGGAGTCCTGATGCTGCTAGGAGACCTAGTGAGGCTAGGAGATGCTGTGTCTTGAAGATGACTCAAGATAGTTCAAGATTGTTCTAGAATAAAGAAGAATTTCGGCAATGTTGAAGTGGATTTCGAATTGGCCCATTTTGGGAAAGTTTGGCCCGAAGTTTGAAGCATGTGACTTGCACATGAGTCTCCAGAACCTTCCTTGACGTCTTGAGATATTCTTGGCCCATTCTACATGCTTTTTGCCGTGAGAAATACAAGGAATAATAAAAAGATTTCGGCAAATATAAATTGGGATATTCTTGGATTTTTATGGAATTTTGGAGAAGAAATATAGGAATAAATATTGGATTATGATTCCTAATTCCAAGGAGGCCGAAATTAGGTCTAGATACATGGAAGATTTCGGCAATAGAAGGTTACTTGCTCTCCAATTCATATGCTATTTTTCTATTGGTCGAGTGATGCAATTAAAGAGAAATTCAAGGGAACCCTAGCCC
This sequence comes from Rosa rugosa, assembly GCF_958449725.1. NCBI lineage: Eukaryota > Viridiplantae > Streptophyta > Magnoliopsida > Rosales > Rosaceae > Rosa > Rosa rugosa. Next base: position 42,094,824 of record NC_084824.1, on the reverse strand, counting down.
TTGCCGTTCACTATATAAAGGGAGTTTGTGAAGACATTCTACACACCACAAAATTCAGAATCAAAAGCCACAAACACTCCCCTTTCTCTTCCATAGTTTCGGCAACAATTCAAGAAGTTCCAAGTCAAGGCCGTGAGCATCCTCATCTCCCTTCAACCATCCTTGCCGTAGCTCTCATCCATTCCACCACCTTTTGAAGCTTCTTGCGTTCTTGAAGATCAAAAAGTGTAACCATGAACACCTGTTTTCTGTTTTCGGTTTTGAACTATGTAATTCTATTTCGGGTTTTATATAAATTGCGATTTTGATTTCATTCTTGGTTTCTTGTTTTGCGATTTCTACGGTGGATGAAAGATTGAATTTAGTTATGTGATTTTCGAATACTATGAAGCATGATTTAGGTTTTAGGTTTTTCTAATTGAAAATTGCGATTTCTATATGTTCTTGCATGATTGTTAATTTCGAGCTTCAATCCCATCTTTTATGTGTTAATTGATCTTTGGATGCATACTTAGATTGATAAACATGTAATTGAATCCATATTAAAGTGCTAGCGTTCTAGGCTTTGATTATTTCGGTGGAAAACCTATAAATACTTAGGTGAATTAACAATGAGTCTTGCATGCTTGATTAGCGTTCTAACTTGTGTTCTTGGCTTGAATTGATCAAACTTCCATAATTCTTAATGCATTGAAAGTGTTTTTGTTAGTGATTAGCTACCACTAGTGATTGCATGATTAATAGGATTAACTATGGTGCGTTCATCTAGTTAATTTAATTAAGGGAAGTAAAAAGAACTTTGTATGTGTTCATCTTTGTTCTTGATTGATTCTATGCTTGAACATATTTTGATTCGTGATTTGATGTTTGAAACCTTGCCAACGTGTTAGTAGTAGTTGATCCTCTCTATTTTTGTTCCATTCATTTAATTCTATTTGATTCTTGGTTTTGATGTGTCACATGTGTATATTATTTAGTTGTTAAATTATAAAATCAATCTTAAATCCCCCTCTTATTATTTTCGTAAATATTGTATATAAATATTCTTTAATTTATTTTGCTAACGTTTTATTTTTCAGGAATTAATTAGTCCCTAATCCCCGGTTGAGAACGATCCCTACTTATTCTTACTACATTGATAGGGTTTTAAATTGATGCACTAATTTTGTGCACGTCAATTTTTGGCGCCGTTGCCGGGGATTAAATTCTATTTATTTCTTGATAAATGGCGTTGGAAATGGTAAATTATGTAATTAAAATTGTTTTCAAGATTTATGTTTGATGGTAATTTGTTTGGATTTAATTTTGGTTATGAGTTGATGTTGATTGGAATAGGTGAAGTCTCTTTTGTTAATATTAACCTAAACCCTTTAAGGGCACCTAGTCCAGGTTCCTTAAAGTTGAGGGCGGTTTTTACTAACACTTGAAGAATTATCTTCACACTTGTGGAATTTCTTATCTTAATTAGTAAGTATAGCCTATGTGGAGTGGTGTCTAGCTAGAAAGGGGACAACGTCCATAACGGGTTTTGAATTCAGAAGTGCATACAATTGGGCCTAAACCACTATGTGGGAGTAGCTCAAGCCAAAATGAATTCTACCTCTTGTGTTCGTCCTCCCCCACCTGGCCATTTCAGTAAGGTTGCCCAAAGGATTTGAAAGGAAGCTTGTGTCTAGATAAATATACTTGGGCCGCACGTTCGATCGATTGAAAACTTGTAATTAAATTTAAATTCTTATAAATTGCTTGATTTCATAAATCCAACCCTAAAATTGTAAAAATTTCTTTTATACTTACACCTTACCTGTAATTTTCGTTGTAATTGTATAAAATATATGTGTACTTGTAATTGTTTGTTGTGTGACGTTGACTTATGTATAAAATATTAACTTGTATTTCTTTCATTGTATAGTTTACTAACTTATTTAATTTTTAATGTTGTTCAGGATTTCCATGAATGTCCGAGCCTTCTAAGATCCCTAGTGCACGAGAGATTGAAGCAAGACTTGAACGTTTGAAGAATCCTCCACAACCTGAACCAAGAAGACCTTCTTCTCCTTTGAAATTCAAGCCATACATATTTAACGATCAAGGGAAGAGGATCTTACATTCCTCAGAGGAATCCACATCACCTACACCAACTCCATCTCCACCATCACTTACGTCATCACCACTTATTTCATCCAACTCACCGTCACCTCAACTTACACCACCTCTCTCACCTACACCACCTCATACACCACCCTCTGAAGAAGAAGAAGCAATGGCCGGATTAGGAGGCAATAATGAGGCTAATCAGAGTATCAGGGACCTCTCTACGTCCACTGTTGAAGGAGGGCTTCCTCTTTCTATTGTTTTCCCAAACCCTGTAGAGGGTAAGTCTGCTACTTTTGAGATCAAGGGTGGACTTCTTCATAGATTACCTACATTTCATGGACTCTCCATGGAAGACACTAACAAGCATTTGAAGGAGTTTCAATTTGTTGTGGGAAGCATGACACCCAATGAGGCTGATGAGAACATTTTCAAGTTGAAGACATTCCCCTTCTCTCTAGCTGACCGAGCCAAGGATTGGCTATATGAACTTCCTGATGGACATGTCACTTCTTGGGACGCAATGATGAAAGCATTCCTTGAGAAATTTTTCCCTGCTTCAAGAGTTATAACTATGAGGAAAAAGATCACTGGAATTCAACAAACTGTAGATGAGTCTTACGCCAACTACTATGAAAGGTTCAAATCTCTTTTGGCACAATGTCCCCAACACAAGTTCAAGGATGAAAGCCTCTTGCAATACTTTTATGAGGGTTTGATCCCTCTTGAGCGCCAAATGTTAGATGCTGCTAGTGGAGGTACTTTTGTGGACAAGACTCCAGCTGCTGGGAAGAAGTTGATAGCTGATAGGGCTGCCAATGCTCAACAATATGAGGGCGTTGGGAGTACATCTCTCCAAGTGAAGGAAGTGTCTCTCAATTCAGACATCAATGCTAGATTGGACAAACTCACCTCTCTCATGTCACAGGTGTTAACGCCAAAGGTTCAGGGAGTTGCTCAAGTTTGTGGGGTGTGCTCTACTCAAGGGCACGTGACTGATCAATGTCCTCAATTGAAAGAGAATGGTGGATGGGAAAGTGTAAACTACTTGGGGTATCAGAATCAGAACCAAGGGCAAGCTCGTCCAAGGAATTACCCTTTCTCCAACACTTACAACCCAGGTTGGAGGGATCACCCTAACTTTAGGTGGAGGGATAATGATAATGTTGCTAATCAGAACACCTATAACAGAGGACCTCAAGGAGGATTTTATCAGAGACCTCAAGCCCCTCCTCAAGCTCAAGGAACGTCCCCTAATTATGACAAGATCATTGAGACGCTTAACTCCTCAACTCAAGCTTTAATCCAAGGACAACAGAACCATGGAAAGAATATAGCGGATTTGAAGAAGCAAATGGGACAAGTGGTGGACTTCATGACCAAGTTCCATGAACAAGGGAAGCTTCCAAGCAACACAATTCCAAATCCAAAGGGAGGCTTTGAAGGCGCCAACACTTAAGGAGCAAAGGAAGGCCACGTCTAGGCTGAGAAGACGTTAAAACCAAGCGCTACAATGGGAGGCACCCCAAAGAAACTAGATTTGATCTGTCTATCTTTTTCTTTTATTTTCGTTAGTTTTTATTTATTTTTGGAACAATTATTTGGTTAGTTATTTTCGTTGGTTAGTTCTTTTGTAATCTTTTTGGTTAATTAATAAAGTTGGTTCGTGATTATTCCCTTATATGATTATCTTGTGCTTTGCATGTGTTGAATTGTTTTATATTGAGGACAATGTATGATTTAAGTGTGGGGGGAAGGTTAACGTTAACTTTGTTGATTCTTAGGTTTTTATTTTATTTTTAGGATGTGTAGTTAAAAATATAAAATCCAAAATATATATATATATATATATATATATATATATATATAAAGTGTCGCAAAAAAAAAAAAATTTCGTTTTAGGTTTTATGTGTTAGAGTCAAAATTGTTTTTAGTTTGAGTTTTTTGTTTTGTTTTTGAGTCTTAGGACCGCCCTTTCAACTGTCTAGGATGAGTTTATATCTCTAAAAGCATGGCTAAAAGATGAGCACAATATTGAGATGAAGTTTGTCATTTTTCTTTGGTTAAATGAGACTTATATGTGATATATAACTGTGTAGTGGCTATGGATTTGATAACATGGTACAGATTATGAGCATGCTAAAACAAGTTTTGATTCAAAATAACCTATGTGAGAAATTGAGCCATGTACCTTTTTCTTGGAGTGAAAACGTCATATATGCTTATGTGTATATTCTTATTTTTCTTGGCGATGCTTAGTTGATCTCATTATCTTTCATTTGATTGATTACATGCCATAGCTCTTTAATGGACTAGAGAATGCTAACATTCACTTTTATACTTGTCAAAACTTTTATCAATACATATCCCTGATTTCGGAAAGGATAAAGGCACCTTAAGATTTTTACCACCATTGCCAAATAAACCTGTGTCCACATTTATGCCCGTCGTGGGACTCCCCTAGATTAACCCCTTTGAGCCTACATTTTTAGCCTTTTCTTTCATCACCCTAATTTCCTTAACCCTTAACCTTAGTATAGTTATATCCTTACCCTTTGTTCTAAAGACTTAATGGAGCTATTTTGAGACTTTGCAAAGGAAGAAGGCGTCAAGATTGAAGAATGAGAAGAGGTGAAAGTTCAAGTGTGGGGGTATACATGTCCATGGAAATTATTTTTAATGGTGAAGCCGTGAAAAAGAAAAAAAAAATCGTTAGAAAAAAAAAAGAAAGGAAATTATATATAAGGCTTTGGGTTAAATTGTTTAAGTTTTTATGGACTTTTGTATTTTTACATTGTGGATTTTAAGTCTAGAATGAAGCAGAGGCCCAACAAGATGATATTAGGCCCTTTTATATGACCTCTATGGAGCTTTTACGTTAATGATGCTTTGGTGACTACAAGAAGACGTTTTCAAGAGCTCTACTTTGTTTTTAGGACACTTTTGTTATACCTATACCCTTCGTTTCTTTAACCCTAAACCTTGACCCCATTACAACCCTTATATAAGACCTTTTTTATCCTTAAAATGGGGTAGCCTTTGATCTGTGGAGATGAGTTTATAACTGTTGAACTTGTGGCTTGGGTTCATTCGTGCATGTAATCGATATCCTTCATGAGATCTTTTGAAAAAAAAAAAAATGAAAAATGTGCTTTTCCTTCTTATATGTGAGTTTTCTGAAAAAAAAAAATATATAATCTCTCACATATACTTGAGCGAATAAGAAGCTTTTAAGCATGAACCTTGAATTCTGAGAGAGAAAGAGTGTATATCCATTGTGAGGTGAATCATTATTTGTATATGCATGCTAAGCTCCAACCACTCACCATTGTTGCTCCCAAGTCCTACATGTTTATATGTTGTGTATATCTTTTATTTAACTCTCGAAAAAAATACATGATTAATTCTTGGTTGAGTGTGATTCTTGGTGACATGTAAGTATGAGATTTCTGAGACAATATGTTGAAGGGCATTAGAGTCGTTAACTAGTATAAACGTTTAAGAGTCTTTGTTTTGTTTGTGATTTTTTTTTTTTTTTTTGTCTTTGTTTTTTGTTTTTATTAGTTTTTGTCTTAGTGGTTTGTTTTGAGTCTTAGTTAGTTTTTGTTTTGTGTGATTTTGCTAAGGGACTAGCAAAAAGCGAAGTGTGGGGGTGTGATCGGACTAATATTTTCTATGTTTTTAGTAACATTTTCCCTACATTTTGCTTAGTTATTTCCTTAACAATATCATTTTTGATTTAGTTTTGTGTTTTTAGGTACATTTGAGCTTCAAACGCAAGAAATGAGCTAAGAAGAGCTAGAAATGATGGAAATGAAGGCAAGGAGGAAATGAGGCGCAGAAATGACAAAGAAATGGAGAAATGAAGTCTTCCCAGTTCTACCAGGAAAAGGAATCCCAGTTGAAGTAGGAATCCTAATGCAACTAGGAGTGAGCTCGGAAAAATGATGTTCAGAAATGAAGAAATGCAGAGTCCCAGTTGGACCAGGAAACCTGATCACACTAGGAGTCCTGATGCTGCTAGGAGACCTAGTGAGGCTAGGAGATGCTGTGTCTTGAAGATGACTCAAGATAGTTCAAGATTGTTCTAGAATAAAGAAGAATTTCGGCAATGTTGAAGTGGATTTCGAATTGGCCCATTTTGGGAAAGTTTGGCCCGAAGTTTGAAGCATGTGACTTGCACATGAGTCTCCAGAACCTTCCTTGACGTCTTGAGATATTCTTGGCCCATTCTACATGCTTTTTGCCGTGAGAAATACAAGGAATAATAAAAAGATTTCGGCAAATATAAATTGGGATATTCTTGGATTTTTATGGAATTTTGGAGAAGAAATATAGGAATAAATATTGGATTATGATTCCTAATTCCAAGGAGGCCGAAATTAGGTCTAGATACATGGAAGATTTCGGCAATAGAAGGTTACTTGCTCTCCAATTCATATGCTATTTTTCTATTGGTCGAGTGATGCAATTAAAGAGAAATTCAAGGGAACCCTAGCCCTTGCCGTTCACTATATAAAGGGAGTTTGTGAAGACATTCTACACACCACAAAATTCAGAATCAAAAGCCACAAACACTCCCCTTTCTCTTCCATAGTTTCGGCAACAATTCAATAGTTTTGATGTGTCACATGTGTATATTATTTAGTTGTTAAATTAGAAAATCAATCTTAAATCCCCCTCTTATTATTTTCGTAAATATTGTATATAAATATTCTTTAATTTATTTTGCTAACGTTTTATTTTTCAGGAATTAATTAGTCCATAATCCCCCGTTGAGAACGATCCCTACTTATTCTTACTACATTGATAGGGTTTTAAATTGATGCACTAATTTTGTGCACGTCACTTAGATACACCTACAGTAAACACCTCCTCCACTAAATCACCCTCAACAGAATCCACTGCTACCACCTCTATCTCTGCTGCCGCCACCATCGGTTTCTGTGGCCGGATATGCACCTCCATGCATTGCTTTGGTTTAACTATAGGTAAGCCAGAAAACCTAGCTAGCCCCAGAGATTCCGTCATCGACGAATATGCCCCAAACACCAAGGACAAACTTGCAGTTGGTGTTTTCCCTACCCAAGCCATAATCTGCTCCAAGTTCTGCCGCGTAGGCGAGGCTTCAACCCTCAGCGTATTAGGTAGTTGTTGATATCACTTATACCACATACCGCCAAGCATAAGCAACGACCTCTTAGGTGGGCCCCGCGGCATGGCTAGTCCCGCCTACAACATGCATCCTGTAGTCCGACACCCGAGCTACCTCGCTATGGTGGAGGTCGGCCGGTACCTTGCTAGGAGGCCACCCTCCTATGCTCTCCAAGAGGCTTCAAGAGAAGCAATATGTATGTTGTGTCCCACATCGGAAATGTAAACTAGATGGGGACTTCCTTTAGCTATAAGAGGAAGTCCTCCCCTTCTTAGAAGGGATGGATCCATGATCCCCTCACTTGTATCACTATCAAAGGCTACTCGGCCTCACTACATAGTAAAATATCTAAGTGGACGTAGCCTTGCCTCAAGGGCAAGCCTCACTTGTATCACCGAGCTACCTCGCTATGGTGGAGGTCGGCCGGTACCTTGCTAGGAGGCCACCCTCCTATGCTCTCCAAGAGGCTTCAAGAGAAGCAATATGTATGTTGTGTCCCACATCGGAAATGTAAACTAGATGGGGACTTCCTTTAGCTATAAGAGGAAGTCCTCCCCTTCTTAGAAGGGATGGATCCATGATCCCCTCACTTGTATCACTATCAAAGGCTACTCGGCCTCACTACATAGTAAAATATCTAAGTGGACGTAGCCTTGCCTCAAGGGCAAGGTGAACCACTATACATGCTTGTGTCCCTCTCTCTCTCTCCCTCTCATGATCCACACTTAGTCTCGTTCCGTATTCTTCAGTAGAAACATTGGCGCTAGGAGGAGGGCCCCTATGTTTGGGTATGAGCCTCCGACCTTGAGCAAGAGTCATGGATGGGTACCACGAGTCATGTACGGGTACCATGAGCTTCCGGGTACCTGAGCCATCGAGTACCACAAGTCAGCAGCTCTTACTCGTGCATGCAACCAGGCAGCAACTTCAGCCTCATCGGGTACTTACTATAATTGCATGAATCTCATGCACCCTTGGGCCCAGCAACAACTCTTGCTCATCACATGTATCACGGTACCGAGCAACACACCACCACCCATCTAGGAATCAAGGTTCAATTGCATGGGGACCCGGACAGAGCTGCTGACCTCCCTCATCAACTCATCCCGACGCCATGTGATGGGCCCAACTCGTACGTGGACCTACTGGAACCACCTCGTCCCCGGTATCGACAACCATGTCAAGTGAAGTTCCATCGGCAGCTTCTTCACCCAAACTCCTCCACCCTCTGTACGCAGTCAACCTACTCCATCCGGGACCCGCACTTTTGTAGGCCGTCCGGTACCCTCTTCAACTAGAAAACATGTGTCATCCCGGCAGCTTCTTCACCCTCACTGACGCAGCCGCTTCTCCTTTCGGTGACTAAACCTCGAAACTTATCCCATCTCTGACACATCCCGGTGGGATCATGTGTAGGCCAGAGTCCCGGGAACAACGTCGTTTCTGGAAACCAATTCTGTTCGACAGTTCGAGCAGCAAAAAAAAAGAGATGGCGATTCTCCGGCAACGAGCTCCCCGCTCTACTCTCGTCCGGGTACTGGCTCAAGCTGTCCAAGCACTGAAGAAAAACCCTTTTGACCTCCCGGCATCACCTGTTCCGGATCCCGGGTTCACCTCACCGGCATCATCTTCACACGGTCACACCTCGGTTCAAACCCAAGAAAAATCCCAGCTTCTCTGTAACGAGAACCTCGACGGTACCAGCTGACCTCATCGGGTACCAGCTGCATCACCGGTACCGATTCCAAAAATAAAAAGAAGGAAATTTACTTTGGACACCCGCCTGGTACCGCTGACCTTGGTCCACCACTTCAAAGTGCGATTCCGGCTTCGAATCAGTGGAGGCTCATTCCGACCGGTACTCTTCTCAGCCCGACATCTCGGTGCCTTACCAAAACTTCACCCACCGCGGGCATCAACTTTGTCTCTCACCGGGAACAATTGGCCTCTCGGTGACAATTGAGCAGCCTCCGGTACCCTCTGGTCCTTCCCGGATCAGAGCCAATGATTAATTCAGCCAAGTACCGTTCGAAAAAAAAAGTACTGCTCTGGGCACCCACGAATCCCGGATTATCATCGATACCCCCACCGACAGTTCCCGGCAGCAGCTCAATCACCTCCCTCACCAAAACATCCCGGAGTACACGCTTGTCTCGGCGGCCTCAGATCTCGATAGTCACCATTTCAACAAACAGCTGTCTACACCTCTGACCCAACTTCACCAACTCATTCATGGATCAAACACTCCGGGATCAAAAAAAAAAAAAAAAAAAAAAAAAAAAGAGGAGAAGTTCTTCGCTCTGCAAACACGAAGGATGCTCTTCTCCGGGCACTCACCAAAAACGGAGGGCTCCAAACCCAGCTGCATCTAGCTTTCAACTCTTCGATGCACTTGACTTTACGCTGATGGCAAAACAACCCTTCAGCAAAACCAGAGAACAGGATAAGCTTTCAAAAATCAAATCTTTACTCTTTGCACTGCAAACCCGAAGCATGCTATATATTCATACACGTGCATATTATAATTATCTAAACCATGTTCACAATTAGCATAGCTGCTGGCCTACCTGCTACATGTCATGTTTTCCCCATCACATGACCTGCTATGCTTCAATACAATGACACATATCACGCACTTGCTTGCCCGTGCATGCCTACTACACACATCCTTCTAGGTGCTTTAACACTTGTTCATTGTATAGGACCCATTGCATAATTAATGTACTGGTCGATATATACATTTCCATGACCAGATGCATCATTCAAAGTAGGTGCATGGCAGCCCATAATCACTATGAGAATAAACCTTCATGTCTTGCTGTTGTGAATCACCTACTGCTCCTAGACATATCATTTGACAATTATTAGAAAATCCATGTTCCATTCATGGCATACTTGTCTCTTATTTATGAAAGTTTAGTGAAATCTAAGCATACCACTTCCAGCAAGTATTAGTCAAAATTTTCACACTTGCAAGTGCTTGAAGTACCTTTTGAGTTTACTTGCCAATTTGACATTCGTGATAGATATAAGATATACATGATCAAATGTCATTCATTATAGCTACTAGGCCACGTGATTTACTATACAATTAATGACAGTGCACCTTATGTGAAGCTGCATCAATTGCGCACCACTTCCATGCAGAACAAATCTTCTAGTCAATACACTATGATTCCCATTCTTCTCCATGTTAAAGCATACAATTAAATTAAACTATATTTGATTGATCAAAATAAATATGGATCGCTAACTGTTCCTCCCCAATGTTTCTGTCGAGCATGGTCCCATTCTCTATAAATCACTTTGAACTAACATCCATTTTTTGTTTTGAGAAAGCTCAATCACTCAAACCGGATATATTGTCGGCACCACACTGTGACGCTATTTTTCAAAACATGGGAATCTCATGTTTCAAACAATTCCAATCCACTTCAAATCGGTATAAGATAAGTTCTCACTTATGCTCTTTCAATTTGAGCTAAATGCAATGGTTTACATGCTTCAATAACAATTACTATTATCTAAAGCATGCCTATGATATTTGATAAATTCAATCTCATATCTATTATCATATCCGTTATGCCTATGTATTGATTTCATGCTTTAATTTAATTGCCCGACAATTACGATTACTACATGCACACATACGACACTTTTTATGCGGCACTTAACATCCTTGCCCCGAGCGAGGTACCCCTAATGGGTAAAGTCAAGGTCATATTCTTACATAAATCCTCCCTAATCGGCGAGGTACCCCAGCGGGGTCACGAGGCCAATACCATCATATATTCTACCTGGGGCCACGCCACCGGGTACCGGAGGCCAATGCCACCGGTTACCCCAACGGGGTTACATCATTCTACCCGGGGTCACACCACCGGGTAAAGAAGGCCTACAGGCCCTCATTCAACCCCATTGGGTTAAGGAGGCTCAAGCCCTCACGTGACCCCACCGGCCCACGCTGAACAAGCCCTCATGCTACCCCATCGGGTACGAGAGGCATCAAGCCCTCATGCTACCCTATCGGGTACGAGAGGCATCAAGCCCTCATGCTACCCTATCGGGTACGAGAGGCATCAAGCCCTCATGCTACCCCATCGGGTACTAGAGGCATCAAGCCCTCATGCTACCCTATCGGGTACGAGAGGCATCAAGCCCTCATGCTACCCTATCGGGTACGAGAGGCATCAAGCCCTCATGCTACCCTATCGGGTACGAGAGGCATCAAGCCCTCATGCTACCCTATCGGGTACTAGAGGCATCAAGCCCTCATGCTACCCCATCGGGTACGAGAGGCATCAAGCCCTCATGCTACCCCATCGGGTACGAGAGGCATCAAGCCCTCATGCTACCCCATCGGGTACGAGAGGCATCAAGCCCTCATGCTACCCTATCGGGTACTAGAGGCATCAAGCCCTCATGCTACCCTATCGGGTACTAGAGGCATCAAGCCCTCATGCTACCCTATCGGGTACGAGAGGCATCAAGCCCTCATGCTACCCCATCGGGTACTAGAGGCATCAAGCCCTCATGCTACCCCATCGGGTACGAGAGGCATCAAGCCCTCATGCTACCCCATCGGGTACGAGAGGCATCAAGCCCTCATGCTACCCCATCGGGTACGAGAGGCATCAAGCCCTCATGCTACCCCATCGGGTACGAGAGGCATCAAGCCCTCATGCTACCCTATCGGGTACGAGAGGCATCAAGCCCTCATGCTACCCCATCGGGTACTAGAGGCACCCCATCGGGTACTAGAGGCATCAAGCCCTCATGCTACCCCATCGGGTACGAGAGGCATCAAGCCCTCATGCTACCCCATCGGGTACGAGAGGCATCAAGCCCTCATGCTACCCTTCCGGGTACGAGAGGCATCAAGCCCTCATGCTACCCTATCGGGTACTAGAGGCATCATGCCCTCATGCTACCCCATCGGGTACTAGAGGCATCAAGTCCTCAATCTACCCTTCCGGGTATCAGAGGCTCAAGTCCTCATTCTACCCTTCCGGGTATCAGAGGCTCAACTCCTCATTCTACCCTTCCGGGTATCAGAGGCTCAAGTCCTCAATCTACCCTTCCGGGTATCAGAGGCTCAAGTCCTCAATCTACCCTTCCGGGTATCCGAGGCTCAACTCCTCATTCTACCCTTCCGGGTATCAGAGGCTCAAGTCCTCAATCTACCCTTCGGGGTATCAGAGGCTCAAGTCCTCAATCTACCCTTCCGGGTATCCGAGGCTCAACTCCTCATTCTACCCTTCCGGGTATCAGAGGCTCAAGTCCTCAATCTACCCTTCCGGGTATCAGAGGCTCAACTCCTCATTCTACCCTTCCGGGTATCAGAGGCTCAAGTCCTCAATCTACCCTTCCGGGTATCAGAGGCTCAAGTCCTCAATCTACCCTTCCGGGTATCCGAGGCTCAACTCTCCTCATTCTACCCCATCGGGTACCATAGGCTAAAGCCCTCAGAAAACCCCACTTGGTACCGGAGGCGGGGTAAGCCAAGGTCCAATCCCTTGCTTCTGAGTCATCTCACCTCCCGAGCGTTCTGTACACTTGGGGGACTTATTCATACCACTTATCACAAGTGGAGATAGTACCCGACCGGGACTATCATCGGGCTTCACGCTCATACTTTTCGTGCTATGGTCTATTAATGGAAATATTGAAATTTTTCACCTATTGTTGATCGCAACAATTAAATTTCTTTTACATCCCATTAATAAGACCATAGGACAAAACTCACACCCGCTCAACATGAGCGAGCTCAACTCTTACGTTCCCGTTACACATAAGCCAAACAATCGGGTAATGGCTTATACGTTCGGGTTAAGTAAGTTAGTGTTCCTTCCTCTAACCTATCCTTCGGGGACTATCATGGTCACGCCATAGTCTCGCTAGTATTGTCAATGGTTACTTCGATACCGGAGCTTCATTCTCAGCCTTACCGGCTTCGTCGAACGTAACCTAAATCCAAATTCCTGTTTTACTACGTGACTTGGGGGACTCGGCGAGTAACCACACTCCCGGTCCTAACACATGTGCATCACGTACATACAACACTTACAATATCATTTTGTCTTACCGTGTTCATCACACATCTTTGCATCATGCATCTCATAAACATTCATGCACCTTGATGCATTTGACTCAAATGTCACTTCGATTGCCCTAGCGCAATCAATATGCTTTTTTGTGCACTCTTATCTTATTTGCAGGTACTAGCTTCATGAGGGCCCCGGGGCACCAACATACCCGTAGAGTCCCTTCTTACTTACGGAGTTGGGGGACTAGTATGGGTATGGCGTTCAACAAGGTCATCACTCATACTTGGCGGCATCACATTTAAACTCCCCAACCAAGAAGCGCCTCTTACTCGGGGACTTGGGGGACTTGTTGATATCACTTATACCACATACCGCCAAGCATAAGCAACGACCTCTTAGGTGGGCCCCGCGGCATGGCTAGTCCCGCCTACAACATGCATCCTGTAGTCCGACACCCGAGCTACCTCGCTATGGTGGAGGTCGGCCGGTACCTTGCTAGGAGGCCACCCTCCTATGCTCTCCAAGAGGCTTCAAGAGAAGCAATATGTATGTTGTGTCCCACATCGGAAATGTAAACTAGATGGGGACTTCCTTTAGCTATAAAAGGAAGTCCTCCCCTTCTTAGAAGGGATGGATCCATGATCCCCTCACTTGTATCACTATCAAAGGCTACTCGGCCTCACTACATAGTAAAATATCTAAGTGGACGTAGCCTTGCCTCAAGGGCAAGGTGAACCACTATACATGCTTGTGTCCCTCTCTCTCTCTCCCTCTCATGATCCACACTTAGTCTCGTTCCGTATTCTTCAGTAGAAACAGTAGTGGTGGCCCAGCACATGGCAGCCCTACATGAGTCAAAAATATATCCACATTCTCTGCACTAGCCATACATGTTCTCGAAGAAAAAATCCAGGTCCAGGTCGATGCCATTCTCTACTATAAAGCTCCGACGAAACAACATCGGTTGCATCAAGTCCACATCCACTCGGATCTGAATCCGACCCACATCAAACTCAACCGTGTTCTTCTAAATATACATTCCCATACCACTTTGCACTCACCGGAGACAGCGATCAGTGTGAAACACTGGTGGAATACCTTGGACCTTAACCCAGAAAGCCAAGGAGGTGAGTGACACTCCACTAATCGGTCCAACTCCATCCTACTGTGCAAGCACCACCGGAGAACGGTCGAAACACCAAGGTCTGCTACAAAGAATTTGGTTCCGGTCTGAGGGGTCCGTTAGAGTAAACAGGAAACGATCCCTATGTTCCTACACCATATAGCGACCATTGAGCCTCCAAGCTCGACAAAACATCCCCATGAAAGAGAGTTTGTTGAACGCTTGAGCAGTCAAGATTTTTTCTACCATGTACGTCTACGATCGTCTCAATCCCTTGCCTTTCGGTGGTCGGAGATCCATGAGTTTGCGTATATCAGCCAACGGCCAGCCTTACAACCATTTCATCCATAGCACCCATAGCAAGGAGTCTTGGAAAAAGGACAGAAAATGAAGAAAATTAGGGTTTTGCATACTAGGGTTTGACTCTCTCAGTTTTCTCTCTGGCTTTGAGTATAACTTTATGAGGTTTGTTTTTGAATAAAACCATACAAACTTACATGTCAATTCTCTTGTAAACTCTACTATTTCATAAATAAATAAAGTTGTCGTTGTTTTAGGAAATCAGAAATTAGGAGAGAATAATCTGTGTTTTCATTTATAATAGGGGATATCTTAATTACAAGCAGAGAATATATGTCTTAATTACAAGGAAACTGAATCATACAATGAATAGGATATCTCCGAGGATATCTGTAAGACTAACCCTATTACAACATGGACAAATCACTAGAGTTTGGGCCAGACACATAAATTAGATGCCCTTAAACACTCCCCCTTGTGTCACCCAAACATGGTGCTCCTCTCCTTGCTGAGTAACAAAAACTCAGTGGGACAAAAATAACCTCGGTCGAATGAGAAAAAGAGTACAACACACCCTTCACGTTTCGAGACCATACATGGAGACATCTCCATGATACGCTCAAAGCAAGCGCATAATTTAACCCTGAAAAGATCGTTAGTAGTATAAGCAAATAGGGATCGTTCTATTCCGGGGATTGAGGGTACACCTGTCATTGTCAAACAATTAAACAATTAAAATTAAAACAAAGTATAATATTCACAAATGTATTCACAAAATATAAACATTTTACACGAAAATGGGGGATTTTGTTTTTGGTTTTTTCGAAAATGAAACTAAGTTAACAAAAACAATTAAAATGCAAAAACATAAAAATACGAATGGAATGAAGGAACAAAGATCAAAACCGAAACTTATGATTAAAATTGATTCAAACCCTAATATTGTTCATCTAAGTCATGAGAAAGGAGTTGATCATGTGAAACATTCGAAAGCAAATGAATTCCCATTTTTTACTTTTCAATGCTAATTAACCTAAGCGAAAGCACCTAGATTAATCCTATCAAACATGCAATCAAACCCTAGAAAGCTAGTCAATCATGTCATGTTTAACGCATTACACATAGAGAAAGGCTATCAACTCAAGTGTACAACTTAGTATGGAAAAGTCCACCTAATTGCAATTCTCTTTAATTAAATTCGATCTTTGTACAAAACCTTTACTACTTTGATTCAAGTTTACACAAAACGAAAAGTCGATTTCAT
This sequence comes from Rosa rugosa, assembly GCF_958449725.1. Lineage (NCBI taxonomy): Eukaryota > Viridiplantae > Streptophyta > Magnoliopsida > Rosales > Rosaceae > Rosa > Rosa rugosa. The sequence continues at coordinate 42,078,841 of NC_084824.1, read as the reverse complement.
GTTCTTAAACCTAGCACCATTCATATCGAAACCCTAAGTGTTTGCAACCACATAAGATTAAAATACAAAAGTTATCTATAACGCAAATTTAATTAAACAAACCCACATAAGCAACTCTCGAATCACAATATATGAATCTGAAAATTCTCAATTAATCATAAAAATTCCAGAAATAATACTTTGTTCAAACATATATGTCAACTAGTTCATAACCAACGAAATTCAAAGCAAAGGTTACAAAGGAGAATAGGATTACACCGTGGATGAAGATGAGATGGATGATTCACGTTGTGGATTCTTGAAACTCGAAAGCAAGCTTCAAGGATGGCTATGGATGGAAGTGCTCACGGCTTCTCTTCTTCTTCTTTGGCCTTGCTTGAACTCGTGGAGATGACTAAACTTGAAACTAGAGGATGGAAAGGAAAATGGAAAGGAAATGGAGAGACAAAGAAAATGGAATGGATGAAGGAATGTGCTTTCTTCTTTGTTGTAGCCTCTATTTATAGGCTACCAAGCAAAACTATTTGGATTTAAACAAATGATGATATGTTAGGTTTGAGCATTTAAACATTAATGGAATTTATTAGGTTTGAATATTTAAACACTAATGGAATTTGTTAGGTTTGAATATTTAAACACTAATGGAATTTGTTAGGTTTGAGTCACTTTCTACTCATTTTTCCTTCAATTAATTCTCCACCAAGACTTCAGATTTTGCCCGTGACTTCTTCATATGAAATGATCCATCATGAGTGTAGATCATTCTGTAAAATTTTCAGAATTTATCTCCATGTGTTTGGGCCGGAATTTCTGCTGGACTCCTTACAGGTCCAGTTTTCCAGTTTTGCTTCTGCAGAAAATTGGGCTGACTGTTTGAAGGCCTTCCACTTCTTTTTGGCTCTTGCACTCTTCATAAGAAATGTTTCTTAGGATGTCTAGAATGGATCTGGAAGGTTTCAGCTCATTTGAAGTTCATTTGGTCAGGTGGTCGCTCCTTCTTCCTTGCTTGGCTTGGTTTCTCCTAGCCGGAGTAGGAAAATGTGTAAAGTTGACCTTTTTAGTGCATTTCCATTTTTCTCCATCATTTTATGGACCTAACACTTATTTCATCATCATCTACTCCAATGTACCTAAAAATAAAAATTGAATTAAAAATCGATTCGTTAAGGAATTAACTAAGCAAAATGTGAGGAATTAACTATTAAAATACCACATTAAAATGCTCCTATCAAATTCCCCCACACTTAGCTTTTGCTAGTCCCTTAGCAAAATCAAAAACTAACAAACCAAAAAGACTATGACACAAAACAAAGAAACCAACGAAAAAATTGACTAAGTATGGAAACAAAAACACAAAGACTCAAAGAAACCAAAAACGTAAAACACAAAGCAAAACACAAAGAAAAAAAAAAAAAAAAAAAAAAAAAAAAAAAAAAAAAAAACGTCACACATAAAAGAGTAAATTCAAAGACAAAGACCATGATGTTGACATCACAAAGACCTCTATTGCCCTTTAACATATTGTCTCAGAAATCTCATACTTTCAAGACACCAAGATTAGCACTTAACCAAGAATCACATCATCAAGATATTCAAGAGGTAATTACAAAATATAATCCACATATAAGCATGTAAGACTTGGGAGTAAACAATGGTGGTGAGTGGAGCTCAACATATTTCAAACAAGTCATGATTCAAACCTCACATGGATATATCACTCTTTCTTCTCTAAGATTCAAGGCTCATGCTTAAAAGCTTATAATCACTCAATTATATGTGAGAGAAAATATTTTGAGGCAATCAAATAGCTCACATATATAAGAAACAAAAAGCACTTTGTGAATATAATTTTTTTTTTTTTTTTTAAAAAGATCTCATGAAAGATATCAACTACTTGCACGAATGGACCCAAGCCATATGTTCAACTCTTGTAACTCATCTCCACATCAAAGGCTGTCCCATCTTAAGGATCAAGAAGGTCTTCTCAAAGGTTGTAATGGGGCTAAGGCTCAAGGTTTTAAGAAATGAAAGGGTAAGGAATTTTAACAAAGTATCCTAAAAACCTAGCAGAGCTCATGTTGATGTAGAGAGACTTCTAGAAATCCACCAAGGCATAACGTCATACTCATGAGGCTTTATAAAAGGGCTTAATGTCTTCATCTTCATTCTAAACTCCCTTTGATTCTAGTGAATTGGACAAAGACCAAATTTTTCGATAGTGGGCCTTCAATTCAAAACAATCTCCAAACTCACCAAGTATGGGGGACTAAAATCCATAAACATTCTTTTTTTTTTATATTTTTTTATTTTTATTTTTTTTAATTTTTTTATGGACAAGTCTACCCCCACACTTGAATTTTCACCTCTTCTTAATCCTTGTCACCATCATGTAGTAAGTCTCAAAAGATAGCTCCACTAAGTTTTTAGAACAAAGGGTAGGATTATAACTATACTAAGGTTCAGGGGTTAAGGATTTTTAGGGTGATGAAAGAAAAGGCTTAATGTAGGCTCAAAGGGGTTTATCTAAGGGGGTCCCACGACGGGCACAAATAGGGACACAGGCTTATTTGGCAATGGTGGTAGTTCCTAGGTGCCTCTATCATTTCCAGAATCAGGGCCATGTATTGACAAAACGTCTTAACAAGCACAAGAGCGAATTCTAGCATTCTCTAGTCCATTAAACTTAATCTATGGCATGTAATCAATCAAGATGAAAGAATAATGAGATCAACAGAATCATCGCCAAGAAAATAAGAGTATAATTCATTTTTTTTTCCATTAATCACTCAACAAAGAAAGGGCACATGGCTCAAATTCTCACAAGGGTTATTATGAATCATAACTTATCATCCACATGTTCATATTCTGTACCAAAGTTACGCATGCACCATATCTACTACACATTCATATGCTTTTCATAAATCATAATTAACCAAAGAATATCATCAAATATTATCCCAATCTTGTGATCCTCTTTTAGCCTTAATTTCAGAGATATAAGCTCATCCTAGACAGTTAAAAGGGCATCCTATGACTCAAAAATAAAAACAAAGGACTAAGACTCAATAAATAAAATCAACGAAATTTTTTTAATTTTTGACATTTTTCGATTTTTTTGTATTTTCCAATATATCTGACTCAAAATAAAAGACTCAAATATAAATCCCTTCCCCCACACTTAAATATTGCATTGTCCTCAATGTAATCAATCATAAGCATGCAATGAAACAAATAAGCATAGATAGAAGACATTTATGAAAATAAATCCTAAAATAAAAACAAAAGAGAAAAAAATAAAAAATAAAAAGAGATAGGGAAAGAGAAAGCAAATCTGTGTAGGTAGACTCCTTCACAGCTACTTCTGAATTGGGTTGCCTCCCAAGCAGCGCTTGAGTTTAACGTCTTTCAGCCAGACAGAATAGAAATTAGAAAGTTAGTAACTATAATTAACTAAGAAATACAAAATATACAATTTGGGAGATATTTTATTTTTTTATTTTTTTTTATTATTATTTTTTTATTTATTTATTTTTGTTTTTTTTTTTTTGTAAAAAGCTGAATTTAATAAGACTGAATGAATGCATTTTATTTTATTATTTTTTTATTTTTTATTTTTTATTTTTTTTTATTTTTTATTTTTTATTATTATTATTTTTTTTTTTTTAAATATAGGACTCAAAATGAAAGACAAAAATATTTATAGGATTCAAAATGAAAGACAAAAATATAAATCCCTTCCCCCACACTTAAATATTGCATTATCCTCAATGTAATCAATTAAAAGCATGCAATGAAATAAGTAAGCATATAGGGATGGAATTTACGAAAATAACTACTAAAACAAAAAGAAAATGGAGGAGTAAAAGGGGAAGAGAAAGCAAATCTGATTATATTCTGAATTGGGTTGCCTCCCAAGCAGCGCTTGTATTTTACGTCTTGCAGCCAGACGGTACCTACATTAAATAAAGTTAGTAACTTAATATTAACAAAGAAATACAAAAAAAAAAAAAATAATAAACAAGTAACTATGAATTACAAACTACAAGTATAATTAACAAGTATTTTGTACATAAGACACAAGTTAAGTACACAAGTGAGTATAAAACGTAAAAAGTATTTTTACAAGTATAAAGTGTGAAACAACAAAATAATTTACACGTAAAGAGTATGCACAAGTATTTCTTTTGTTATAAACATTATTGATATCAAATCTAATTCCAAGCGGTAAATCAAGTGGACGTGCGGCCCAAGTATAGTCGTCTAGACACAAAGTCCCTCCTACATCCGTTGGGCAACCTTACTGAAATGGCCAGGTAGGGGAGGGTGAACACGAGAGGAAAAATCCATTTTGGCATGAGCTAAGCCCATTTATAAGCACTTCTGGATTCAAAAACCCGTCATGAACGTTGTCCCCTTCCTAGACACCATCTCACATAGGATATTCTTACTAGGATGTGAAAGGTCCTAAGTGTGTTAGACAGTTCAATGAATGTTAATAAAGGCCGCCCTCAACCATAAGGGACCTGAACTAGGTACCAATAAGGGGTTTAGGCCAATATTAATAAACACGACTTCACCTATTCCTTCTTTAATTTACAACTCACAATTAAACTCGTATTCAACAATAAAAAAAAAACAACCTAGTTAATTTAAACTAAGTATCAAACAGTTTATATACAACAATTATAAACAAAAACAAGTGATTTTTCAATTCCCCGGCAACGGCGCCAAAAATTGATACGCTAAAAGCAAGCGCGCAATTTAACCCTGCAAAATGTAGTTGTTAGTATAGAATAAGTAGGGATCGTTCTATTCCGGGGATTGAGGGTACACCTGTCATTGTCAAACAATTAAACAATTAAAATTAAAACAAAGTATAATATTCACAAATGTATTCACAAAATATAAACATTTTACACGAAAATGGGGGATTTTGTTTTTGGTTTTTTCGAAAATGAAACTAAGTTAACAAAAACAATTAAAATGCAAAAACATAAAAATACGAATGGAATGAAGGAACAAAGATCAAAACCGAAACTTATGATTAAAATTGATTCAAACCCTAATATTGTTCATCTAAGTCATGAGAAAGGAGTTGATCATGTGAAACATTCGAAAGCAAATGAATTCCCATTTTTTACTTTTCAATGCTAATTAACCTAAGCGAAAGCACCTAGATTAATCCTATCAAACATGCAATCAAACCCTAGAAAGCTAGTCAATCATGTCATGTTTAACGCATTACACATAGAGAAAGGCTATCAACTCAAGTGTACAACTTAGTATGGAAAAGTCCACCTAATTGCAATTCTCTTTAATTAAATTCGATCTTTGTATAAAACCTTTACTACTTTGATTCAAGTTTACACAAAACGAAAAGTCGATTTCATGTTCTTAAACCTAGCACCATTCATATCGAAACCCTAAGTGTTTGCAACCACATAAGATTAAAATACAAAAGTTATCTATAACGCAAATTTAATTAAACAAACCCACATAAGCAACTCTCGAATCACAATATATGAATCTGAAAATTCTCAATTAATCATAAAAATTCCAGAAATAATACTTTGTTCAAACATATATGTCAACTAGTTCATAACCAACGAAATTCAAAGCAAAGGTTACAAAGGAGAATAGGATTACACCGTGGATGAAGATGAGATGGATGATTCACGTTGTGGATTCTTGAAACTCGAAAGCAAGCTTCAAGGATGGCTATGGATGGAAGTGCTCACGGCTTCTCTTCTTCTTCTTTGGCCTTGCTTGAACTCGTGGAGATGACTAAACTTGAAACTAGAGGATGGAAAGGAAAATGGAAAGGAAATGGAGAGACAAAGAAAATGGAATGGATGAAGGAATGTGCTTTCTTCTTTGTTGTAGCCTCTATTTATAGGCTACCAAGCAAAACTATTTGGATTTAAACAAATGATGATATGTTAGGTTTGAGCATTTAAACATTAATGGAATTTATTAGGTTTGAATATTTAAACACTAATGGAATTTGTTAGGTTTGAATATTTAAACACTAATGGAATTTGTTAGGTTTGAGTCACTTTCTACTCATTTTTCCTTCAATTAATTCTCCACCAAGACTTCAGATTTTGCCCGTGACTTCTTCATATGAAATGATCCATCATGAGTGTAGATCATTCTGTAAAATTTTCAGAATTTATCTCCATGTGTTTGGGCCGGAATTTCTGCTGGACTCCTTACAGGTCCAGTTTTCCAGTTTTGCTTCTGCAGAAAATTGGGCTGACTGTTTGAAGGCCTTCCACTTCTTTTTGGCTCTTGCACTCTTCATAAGAAATGTTTCTTAGGATGTCTAGAATGGATCTGGAAGGTTTCAGCTCATTTGAAGTTCATTTGGTCAGGTGGTCGCTCCTTCTTCCTTGCTTGGCTTGGTTTCTCCTAGCCGGAGTAGGAAAATGTGTAAAGTTGACCTTTTTAGTGCATTTCCATTTTTCTCCATCATTTTATGGACCTAACACTTATTTCATCATCATCTACTCCAATGTACCTAAAAATAAAAATTGAATTAAAAATCGATTCGTTAAGGAATTAACTAAGCAAAATGTGAGGAATTAACTATTAAAATACCACATTAAAATGCTCCTATCAAATTCCCCCACACTTAGCTTTTGCTAGTCCCTTAGCAAAATCAAAAACTAACAAACCAAAAAGACTATGACACAAAACAAAGAAACCAACGAAAAAATTGACTAAGTATGGAAACAAAAACACAAAGACTCAAAGAAACCAAAAACGTAAAACACAAAGCAAAACACAAAGAAAAAAAAAAAAAAAAAAAAAAAAAAAAAAAAAAAAAACGTCACACATAAAAGAGTAAATTCAAAGACAAAGACCATGATGTTGACATCACAAAGACCTCTATTGCCCTTTAACATATTGTCTCAGAAATCTCATACTTTCAAGACACCAAGATTAGCACTTAACCAAGAATCACATCATCAAGATATTCAAGAGGTAATTACAAAATATAATCCACATATAAGCATGTAAGACTTGGGAGTAAACAATGGTGGTGAGTGGAGCTCAACATATTTCAAACAAGTCATGATTCAAACCTCACATGGATATATCACTCTTTCTTCTCTAAGATTCAAGGCTCATGCTTAAAAGCTTATAATCACTCAATTATATGTGAGAGAAAATATTTTGAGGCAATCAAATAGCTCACATATATAAGAAACAAAAAGCACTTTGTGAATATAATTTTTTTTTTTTTTTTTAAAAAGATCTCATGAAAGATATCAACTACTTGCACGAATGGACCCAAGCCATATGTTCAACTCTTGTAACTCATCTCCACATCAAAGGCTGTCCCATCTTAAGGATCAAGAAGGTCTTCTCAAAGGTTGTAATGGGGCTAAGGCTCAAGGTTTTAAGAAATGAAAGGGTAAGGAATTTTAACAAAGTATCCTAAAAACCTAGCAGAGCTCATGTTGATGTAGAGAGACTTCTAGAAATCCACCAAGGCATAACGTCATACTCATGAGGCTTTATAAAAGGGCTTAATGTCTTCATCTTCATTCTAAACTCCCTTTGATTCTAGTGAATTGGACAAAGACCAAATTTTTCGATAGTGGGCCTTCAATTCAAAACAATCTCCAAACTCACCAAGTATGGGGGACTAAAATCCATAAACATTCTTTTTTTTTTATATTTTTTTATTTTTATTTTTTTTAATTTTTTTATGGACAAGTCTACCCCCACACTTGAATTTTCACCTCTTCTTAATCCTTGTCACCATCATGTAGTAAGTCTCAAAAGATAGCTCCACTAAGTTTTTAGAACAAAGGGTAGGATTATAACTATACTAAGGTTCAGGGGTTAAGGATTTTTAGGGTGATGAAAGAAAAGGCTTAATGTAGGCTCAAAGGGGTTTATCTAAGGGGGTCCCACGACGGGCACAAATAGGGACACAGGCTTATTTGGCAATGGTGGTAGTTCCTAGGTGCCTCTATCATTTCCAGAATCAGGGCCATGTATTGACAAAACGTCTTAACAAGCACAAGAGCGAATTCTAGCATTCTCTAGTCCATTAAACTTAATCTATGGCATGTAATCAATCAAGATGAAAGAATAATGAGATCAACAGAATCATCGCCAAGAAAATAAGAGTATAATTCATTTTTTTTTCCATTAATCACTCAACAAAGAAAGGGCACATGGCTCAAATTCTCACAAGGGTTATTATGAATCATAACTTATCATCCACATGTTCATATTCTGTACCAAAGTTACGCATGCACCATATCTACTACACATTCATATGCTTTTCATAAATCATAATTAACCAAAGAATATCATCAAATATTATCCCAATCTTGTGATCCTCTTTTAGCCTTAATTTCAGAGATATAAGCTCATCCTAGACAGTTAAAAGGGCATCCTATGACTCAAAAATAAAAACAAAGGACTAAGACTCAATAAATAAAATCAACGAAATTTTTTTAATTTTTGACATTTTTCGATTTTTTTGTATTTTCCAATATATCTGACTCAAAATAAAAGACTCAAATATAAATCCCTTCCCCCACACTTAAATATTGCATTGTCCTCAATGTAATCAATCATAAGCATGCAATGAAACAAATAAGCATAGATAGAAGACATTTATGAAAATAAATCCTAAAATAAAAACAAAAGAGAAAAAAATAAAAAATAAAAAGAGATAGGGAAAGAGAAAGCAAATCTGTGTAGGTAGACTCCTTCACAGCTACTTCTGAATTGGGTTGCCTCCCAAGCAGCGCTTGAGTTTAACGTCTTTCAGCCAGACAGAATAGAAATTAGAAAGTTAGTAACTATAATTAACTAAGAAATACAAAATATACAATTTGGGAGATATTTTATTTTTTTATTTTTTTTTATTATTATTTTTTTATTTATTTATTTTTGTTTTTTTTTTTTTGTAAAAAGCTGAATTTAATAAGACTGAATGAATGCATTTTATTTTATTATTTTTTTATTTTTTATTTTTTATTTTTTTTTATTTTTTATTTTTTATTATTATTATTTTTTTTTTTTTAAATATAGGACTCAAAATGAAAGACAAAAATATTTATAGGATTCAAAATGAAAGACAAAAATATAAATCCCTTCCCCCACACTTAAATATTGCATTATCCTCAATGTAATCAATTAAAAGCATGCAATGAAATAAGTAAGCATATAGGGATGGAATTTACGAAAATAACTACTAAAACAAAAAGAAAATGGAGGAGTAAAAGGGGAAGAGAAAGCAAATCTGATTATATTCTGAATTGGGTTGCCTCCCAAGCAGCGCTTGTATTTTACGTCTTGCAGCCAGACGGTACCTACATTAAATAAAGTTAGTAACTTAATATTAACAAAGAAATACAAAAAAAAAAAAAATAATAAACAAGTAACTATGAATTACAAACTACAAGTATAATTAACAAGTATTTTGTACATAAGACACAAGTTAAGTACACAAGTGAGTATAAAACGTAAAAAGTATTTTTACAAGTATAAAGTGTGAAACAACAAAATAATTTACACGTAAAGAGTATGCACAAGTATTTCTTTTGTTATAAACATTATTGATATCAAATCTAATTCCAAGCGGTAAATCAAGTGGACGTGCGGCCCAAGTATAGTCGTCTAGACACAAAGTCCCTCCTACATCCGTTGGGCAACCTTACTGAAATGGCCAGGTAGGGGAGGGTGAACACGAGAGGAAAAATCCATTTTGGCATGAGCTAAGCCCATTTATAAGCACTTCTGGATTCAAAAACCCGTCATGAACGTTGTCCCCTTCCTAGACACCATCTCACATAGGATATTCTTACTAGGATGTGAAAGGTCCTAAGTGTGTTAGACAGTTCAATGAATGTTAATAAAGGCCGCCCTCAACCATAAGGGACCTGAACTAGGTACCAATAAGGGGTTTAGGCCAATATTAATAAACACGACTTCACCTATTCCTTCTTTAATTTACAACTCACAATTAAACTCGTATTCAACAATAAAAAAAAAACAACCTAGTTAATTTAAACTAAGTATCAAACAGTTTATATACAACAATTATAAACAAAAACAAGTGATTTTTCAATTCCCCGGCAACGGCGCCAAAAATTGATACGCTAAAAGCAAGCGCGCAATTTAACCCTGCAAAATGTAGTTGTTAGTATAGAATAAGTAGGGATCGTTCTATTCCGGGGATTGAGGGTACACCTGTCATTGTCAAACAATTAAACAATTAAAATTAAAACAAAGTATAATATTCACAAATGTATTCACAAAATATAAACATTTTACACGAAAATGGGGGATTTTGTTTTTGGTTTTTTCGAAAATGAAACTAAGTTAACAAAAACAATTAAAATGCAAAAACATAAAAATACGAATGGAATGAAGGAACAAAGATCAAAACCGAAACTTATGATTAAAATTGATTCAAACCCTAATATTGTTCATCTAAGTCATGAGAAAGGAGTTGATCATGTGAAACATTCGAAAGCAAATGAATTCCCATTTTTTACTTTTCAATGCTAATTAACCTAAGCGAAAGCACCTAGATTAATCCTATCAAACATGCAATCAAACCCTAGAAAGCTAGTCAATCATGTCATGTTTAACGCATTACACATAGAGAAAGGCTATCAACTCAAGTGTACAACTTAGTATGGAAAAGTCCACCTAATTGCAATTCTCTTTAATTAAATTCGATCTTTGTACAAAACCTTTACTACTTTGATTCAAGTTTACACAAAACGAAAAGTCGATTTCATGTTCTTAAACCTAGCACCATTCATATCGAAACCCTAAGTGTTTGCAACCACATAAGATTAAAATACAAAAGTTATCTATAACGCAAATTTAATTAAACAAACCCACATAAGCAACTCTCGAATCACAATATATGAATCTGAAAATTCTCAATTAATCATAAAAATTCCAGAAATAATACTTTGTTCAAACATATATGTCAACTAGTTCATAACCAACGAAATTCAAAGCAAAGGTTACAAAGGAGAATAGGATTACACCGTGGATGAAGATGAGATGGATGATTCACGTTGTGGATTCTTGAAACTCGAAAGCAAGCTTCAAGGATGGCTATGGATGGAAGTGCTCACGGCTTCTCTTCTTCTTCTTTGGCCTTGCTTGAACTCGTGGAGATGACTAAACTTGAAACTAGAGGATGGAAAGGAAAATGGAAAGGAAATGGAGAGACAAAGAAAATGGAATGGATGAAGGAATGTGCTTTCTTCTTTGTTGTAGCCTCTATTTATAGGCTACCAAGCAAAACTATTTGGATTTAAACAAATGATGATATGTTAGGTTTGAGCATTTAAACATTAATGGAATTTATTAGGTTTGAATATTTAAACACTAATGGAATTTGTTAGGTTTGAATATTTAAACACTAATGGAATTTGTTAGGTTTGAGTCACTTTCTACTCATTTTTCCTTCAATTAATTCTCCACCAAGACTTCAGATTTTGCCCGTGACTTCTTCATATGAAATGATCCATCATGAGTGTAGATCATTCTGTAAAATTTTCAGAATTTATCTCCATGTGTTTGGGCCGGAATTTCTGCTGGACTCCTTACAGGTCCAGTTTTCCAGTTTTGCTTCTGCAGAAAATTGGGCTGACTGTTTGAAGGCCTTCCACTTCTTTTTGGCTCTTGCACTCTTCATAAGAAATGTTTCTTAGGATGTCTAGAATGGATCTGGAAGGTTTCAGCTCATTTGAAGTTCATTTGGTCAGGTGGTCGCTCCTTCTTCCTTGCTTGGCTTGGTTTCTCCTAGCCGGAGTAGGAAAATGTGTAAAGTTGACCTTTTTAGTGCATTTCCATTTTTCTCCATCATTTTATGGACCTAACACTTATTTCATCATCATCTACTCCAATGTACCTAAAAATAAAAATTGAATTAAAAATCGATTCGTTAAGGAATTAACTAAGCAAAATGTGAGGAATTAACTATTAAAATACCACATTAAAATGCTCCTATCACTCCAGTGAACAAGTCTGCACATTGTCCTCAGACCGAACCTAGTTCACTTTGATCTTAAGGAGAGTGTTGTTGCTGATTATGCTTGGTGTTGTCGCCTTTGATGTAGCCTTGCTTCATTTGTTCAAAACAAGCAACATTATCCTCATAAATGCTCGTAGGCTCATCTGTGGTAGACTTCAAACTACAATTGCTTCAAACATGCGTAATTATGTATCCAATCCATATACATTCACAAACTACTACGTGAATAGCAATAATCTTTGCATGGTTCGAAGATATATCGACCAGGGTCTGTTCTGTAGACCTCCAAGATATCGTTATCTTATCCATGGTGAACACATAACCAGTTTGGGAATGACCTATGTGTGGGTCAGAGAGATACCCAGAATCAGCAAAACCTTCCAAAACACTAATGTCGTTTTGGGATGGGGATAAAGGACGCATGACAACTTTGGCGGCATTCCTGGTATTTGATGGGTCTGAATCCATCATCTCTCTGTAGGAATAGAATAAGCCCATATCAATCGTACATCTCAAGTATCAAAAGATATCTTTAACACCAGTCTAATAGCATCGCATTGGCGCAGAGCTATATCTAGCTAACAAGTTCACTGCAAATGAGATGTCCGGTCTTGTGCATTGAGCTAAGTACAATAAGGCGCTTATTGCACTCAAGTAGGGCACTTCTGCCTCTAGAACATCTTTGTCATCATCCTTCAGATGTAGAGAATCCTTTTTTGGATCAAGACTATGGACGATCATGGGCGTGCTTGAAGGCTTAACCTTGTCAAAACGCTTAAGCAACCATCAACACGGTGCTCAAGTTCCAAACCGAGGCAAAATCGTGTTCTCCCAAGATTCTTCATCTCAAACTCGGATTTCAAGTGTTTAGCGGCCGGTTTCCCTTAACTCTTTAAGAGCTTCCAATGAAGACCATGTCACCCACATGAGCCGCAATAGAATCCTAAACTTGTCATGGAAACGCGCGGGCATATCCTTTCCCAATCAAGTAGTCACTTTAGTGAGCATTTCGACCTTATTGCAAACTCACTCCGTGGTCTAAAACCACTTGACATGGGTAAATGAAGTTCACCATGAACCTTCATGTATATTCAGTATCTAGATCCCCATAAAGATACGTAGTGACCACATTCGTAAGCTGCATGTTCAGTTATTCGGAAACTACCAAACTAACAGGGTAGTGGAGTGCAATGACATCCATTACAAGAGAATATGTCACCTCGTAGTTGATTCCAGGGCGTTTGTGAGAAGTCTTACACCATAAGGCGAGATTACCATCTCTTTTTCTCATCACGCTTTCTAACGAAGACCTATTAGACAACAGGTTTTATGTTAGAAGGTGTCGGCATCACTGGCTAGAAAAACCTTCCTCTTCGTTAGAGAATCTAACTCAACCTGGATCGCATCTTTCCATTTAGGCCAATTTTCTCTATGTTGGCATTCATTCATCAACGGAACGTGATTCAATATCATCGGACTCAACAAACTCATGCGCAACGAAATGCGCAAATACATCATAAATCATGATGGAGTTTCTATCCCACGTCTTATGACGTTGAGGCGTCTCCCAACGATAACCTTGATCCAGAACATTCTCATGAGATGGATTTTGAATGTCGATGATCAAAGGATTGAGTTGTGCCAAAGTATCCTTCGAACCCACAGGCCTCCCACACGTTCTAACTGGGGCCATGGCCTGTAATGCCAGAGTGCCACTCTCTATGGCATTGGTGCCATGCCTACCTCCATGTAGGGTGGCGCTACGTCCTCTCGTAGAGATGTCCATCCTTGCAGGCATGTTTGCAGTAGATATGTGTGATCTTGTCACTTTAGCAGAGATCAAAATGAGACATAGTGGGGATAGACCACGACAATTCATGTCGTTCTTGTTGAACATCCGTGTTCTTATCTCCCCCTAATGACAGGAAGAATGTCTCATCAAAGTGACAATCCGCTAGACATGTGGTAAAGAAATCTCCTAGCAAGGGTATTAAGTGGTCGACGATTGTTGGAGTCTCAAATCCAATGTATTTGCCCATTCGTTTGTGAAGACCCATCTTAGTGCGATGTGGTTGTGCAATAGGCACATAAATGTCGCACTCAAATATGCGTAAGTACGAGATACTTGTACCCAGTCACTAGCTGTAACGCAGAGATAGATTGAGTGGTGATGGGTGGTAGACGAATTAGCATAGCTACATGTGATATTGCATCACCCCAAGCGGATATAGGGAGATTGGTGTGCATTACCAATGTCCGGACTACCATCGTAGTCGTTTCTGTGAGACCATTTGGGTGTGTACATGGGAATATGATGTCCAACATCAATCCCAATACAATAATCATCGAAAGTCTTCGATGTAAACTCTCTAGCATTGTGAAGTCAAATTTACTGAATGGGATGATCCGGGGAGTGAGCCCGTCGCCATATAATCTGTGCTAGGATTGTAGTATAAGCAGCATTACAAGTGGACAATGGCACAACACGTGACCAGCATGTTTGTGTGTCAACCAACATCATGAAATATTTAAACGTCCGCAAGTTGGTTGAATCGGTCCACAGAATCCCCTCGAATTCTATGTAAGAACAGAATGAATATTCTCATATCCTTCACTTAGGACGGTCTCAATCCTAATTTCCCTAAGGAACAGGCTTTGTAGAACAAGCGAGAGACCTTAGAAGCAACCAATGAGGATTTTGGTTGAGTCTGAGCGTCTAAAACGCTATTGAAAGAAAAGTTGGTGATTATAGCATCATCACCTGGGGCGCCATCACCATGATGGACTGTCACGCCCCGAATTTCAAATAAAGATATTCAAATCCGAAACACGATAATTAAACCAACTCTTATAATTACAAGAAACTTTTTCAAATAAATCTGAGTAACAACTACAAGTGTTTACAAAAATCCAGCGAATGGATATACAAATGTAAACGCTCACTAGGAGCATACCAAAAATAGCAGTACGCTAACAAAAATGGGTTATGAACCTAGCGCTGCCTGTACTCCTCGCTTCGATCTCAGCCCTGGGGATCCTGACCTGCAGGAACAACCGCTACACCATGGAATAGTGCACCGGGATTGTAAACAACAAACCCGGTAAGCTTTTCAGCCCGTATGAGTAAACTAAATTAAAATGACTCACGTCACGCATGCTTATAATTTCTCAATTCGTGAGATGAATTAAAGCAACAACATTTAAGATCACAAACATTACCAAACATACAATCACACTAGGTAACAATTAGTAATCCCTGCATCGAAAGTTTAGTTCAGGAGATCACCAAAGTCACCCAATTCAAATTATAGTAATCCCTGCATCGAATTTTAGTTCAGGAGATTACAATTAAAGAAAGCAATAGAATTCATAGAAATCTCAGTCTCACGTAAACACAAATGAAAAACCCCAAAAACCTTCCCTGAACAACGACAGACTCGAGCTCAACTGAATCATAACCTGTCACCTCTGCCGAGGTTCAACCTTACGACCAAACTTCAGACCCTTCGGTCCTCAGAATAGAAATCCAGGTTACCACTGTAACCTTCAAACTTCAGACCCTTCGGTCATCAGAATAGAAATCCAGGTTACCACTGTAACCTTCAAACTTCAGACCACTTGGCCCTCAGAAAAGAAATCCAGGTTACCACTGTAACCTTCAAACTTCAGACCCTTCGGTCCTCAGAATAAACCCAGGTTTACCACTGAAACCTTCTGACTCACAATTGTCACATCACAACTCCAAATAACTCTTTCAACAATATAAATCAACAAAATTTCACATATCACAATGCCACACCATCCAGATATATATTCCACGTAAATATATATATACGTAGTCATTCACGCAGGAATGACCACTAATACCAACTATAGTTCACACATTTTAAAACCAAGAAATTCATTTTATACTTAAATTCATTTTTTTACCTGGGAGCCGTAGCCCTATGAACTGTAGTCGATCGAGTTCATATTATTTCAAACAAAGCATTAAATTTGAAAACGATTTACAATTATCACAACAATTCCAACAATTAAATAATTCGGTTCGTAATTGAACCATGTGAGATTTACTCACCTCCAATCCAGCTGCGTCTTCTCAACAGCCTAAAAACAACGATCCTAAATCGTCCTCAATCGATCCGTCAATCACCTAATCAACACGATCCTAATTTAGTAATCGATTCAATAAACCACACTTAATAATGATCCAACGGTCGGATCATCGCCCATGACCACACAAAGTCATTGGGACAGTCATACGATCAATATAACAAAATTATAAGTCAATCGGACGGTCCGATCTTCACAGATCACAAATCAAACGATCGAAATCGATCGAAATTGTAAAATTCATAACTAAATCATACGATATCCAAAAAAATGCGTATAATATATCGAAATGATCGTATCAAAATGTAGAATCTAAAAATGCACAGAAACTGTATTTTTGACCCCCGGAGGTGGCCGGAAAGGGCCGCCGGAGTTAGTGACAGAGCCGCCGCCGACCACCACCAATGGTGTCGGGGCCGGGCTGCTTCTCTTCATCTTATCATGCTTATCAAAAAACTCCAAAGGCATGCTATCAAAAAACGTCAGGAAGGGATCGAAATCTACCTTTGAAGCTACGTTGACCGGGAAAATTTGCAGAATCCGGCGAGAGCTCCGATCTGCGTAAAAACCTCCTCCACTCGCTTCGATCCCTTCTGGATATTTGTTCAGCAACTCAAGGTGAGCTCACTGGTTCCAGAATCACTCAAAACGACGTCCTGTAGCCCGAGATATTTGGATCGATAGCTCCGTTTCGATCTAGATCGGGGTTGACTTGCAGCCGCTGCTACGGGCCGCGCCGCCGTGCAAGGCTGCTTCTGGGAGCTTCAGGAAGTTTAGGCGAGCACGAGGATGAAGTTTGGCAAGGATCGGTGGCCGGTAGGGTGAGATATCGAGCTTGGAACCAAATCGGGGTTAAACCGAACGGAGCTTCCCGCCGCCGCTGCTGGCCGTGCCGCGGCGCAAGGTCGAGGCGGAGCCAATGGAAGTTGTTCGGTGTCGATTGATGGCCGGTGGAGGGAGGGAGAGCTCAGTGAAGCTTGCCCTGTTTCTGGGCTCGGTCGCGCGCGAGAGAGAGAGAGTGAACAGTTGGTTTCCAAAAATGGGAGGCCGGGTGAATGGAAACTTTCCAAAAAAAATTAGGGTTTTTTCTTTATATACCCGAAATGGAAAAATCTTGTAAATGTCATAACTAATTCATACGAATTCCGATCTTTGTGTTCCGCATATCCACGAACTTGTATCGACGCGCTCTACAACTTTCATGAAGGAAGCATTCCCAAATTCCGTACGTATAAAAAGTCAATTTCTAAAATCGTACATTTCGAGCTTTTGTTATTTCTTTATATTTCGATTTCTCAAATAATCCCGGAAGAGCAAGTCTTTGAGACTAAAATTCGTGCAAATGAACTTTATTAATTCCACAAAAAATATAAGAAATTAAATTGAAAATCAAGGTCATTACATGGACACCATCTACGGCGTCATGAATATGGAATGTACCAGCCCTAGGCTGGCGATGGATGGTGGCGGCGCCATAGGCAGCGGCGGCTATCACACTTAGTCCAGAAATCAACCTTTGATTCGTGCTTCGTCTTGCTCGAAAGAATGGATGTCCGTGAGAAGTCTTTAGTAGATGGATCATCATATCATGATAGGATGACCTATCATGTCGTGACAAAGCCAATTTGTGTCTAACTACAAGAGATCTTATCTCATAACTTTATTGGATTTAATAGCTCGAATAGTGGTGACAGAAAAATCACTAGAGAGACACATAAGTTTCTCTAAGATGCACCTTTGTTTGCAATCATTAGAGGTTATGCAAAGGAACTCTTTTCTGTTCCCTCTATGCGTTTCCGCATGGAATCCGTTAACTCGAATAGCTTAATAGGGTTTGATTTGCCCTAAGAGCGTAGAGAGTTTTTGTGACAGTAATCAAGGTGCCATTTGGCAAGAGGAATTTGGGCCATTCCATGTCCTTGAACTAAACCTAATGGTCCAGCCATAGTAGTCACAGAGGAATATGCTCAGAATTAAAATGGAGTCATAATGGAAAGAACTCGAAATTTTATTCATAAGCCATCAGTGTACATCATTGTTTCTTTGACTAAAAGAAAATCTAATCCAAATATTAGCTAATGCAAAACAAAGGTAGTCATTTAACTTCTTTCGGTAACTCCAAAATAAATATGACCAGGTGAGTAGAGAGATGTCGGTGGAGTAAAGCTCGCTTAAGTACCACTTATCTCAAAACCTTCCTAGACTTCATACTCACTTTGGATTAGCCCAGTTGAAGAAAAGCTAAACCAATGGCATTTAGTACAAAATATGGCAATTGCCTATTACATCTCTTAGAAAATAAAGATTTATTCAAAATTGCCAGTCTCTTGATCTTGGCCTGATTTGAAGTCTTCCCCCCTTAGTTGGAGATTACCTTCTTGATCCTCTTGTTCCATGTAGTGTGCTTCCCTTGCTTCGCGATACATCATGTATGTGTTTGCAACATTATGGGATGTGATACATGCTTTTGCCCAATGTCCGGACGCTCCACATCGAAGACAAACATCTTTATGGTCAGACTCCCTTGATCGAGGCGTTTTTGGGGCGCGATTTAGATGGCTCTTATGGTGGGCGGCGCCACCACCATAGCCAGAGGCATTGCCTCCCTCTCTCTTTACACGTTGACCACCATGGTTATGTGTCCACTTGTTTTGGTGGTTACCTTCCTTATTAGAGAGAGAATATGGACCAGAACGTCCAGAATTGTCCTTAGACTTAGGGTTTCACTCATGGCGCCCCCCTCTTAGGGGTGCAACTATAATTGGACTCCGAAATATACTCGGTTCCTACGGGTCTCGAATTATAGTTTTTCACAAGGATGTTGTCGTGCTTCTCAGTTACGTTCATGGCTCCAATAAGCTCATGAAACCTTGTGATACATCCTGTAGTAACATCAATACGATAGTTCTTAGCAACCATAATTGCAGAGACGGGGAAGGTAGAGAGAGTCTTCTCGATCATCATCGCATCTGTGATATCTTTTCCACATAATTCCATTAAGGATTTGATGCGAAGTGCTTCCGAGTTGTAATCAAGAACTGTCTTGAAATCACAGAAGCTGAGATTATGCCATCTCTCTTCTAGGTCAGGAAGCAGGGAGTCACAGACGTTGCCAAAGCTTTCTTCGAGTGAGACCCACAGCCTTCTGGGCTCTTCATCATTCAGATACTCGTACTGGAGCGAATTATCCATATGGCGAGTCATTAGGATGACGGCTTTCACCTTATTTGCCACTAAGACTGCTCTGTTTGCTTCCAAAGCTTGAGCTTGCTCAACAGACATCCTGACTAGGGTCAAGAATCGTTTCCAGGATTCCTTGGGCCTTGAGATGCTGGCAGACATCACAAACCCACTTGTGATATCCAGAGCCAGTTGTCCCCAATGGAGCAAACTCCAGTTTGCTCAGGTTAATCATCCTGAAAAGGAACAAGAAAATGGGTTAGTTTCAGAGCAAAAAGGCAACCACGAAAACAAAAGAAATTTCTAAGCGTAATCGCTCCTAAGAAATTAGGAATTTCTGAGCATAATTGCTCCCAAGAAATTCGATTCCAAGAGGTATTAGATTAGATCAAAACAATGACGTGTATGTGGTCGATCGTATATTCTCAACAAACTCTAAGTTTGGAGATCTCAACAAGCTCCAAGCTTAGAGATAGCACGAACCCCCACAGTTCGACTTAGGTCTCCCCACAAAAGAAGAAGTGGAGTATAGGAGAAGGGAGGTTGAAAGTCCCCGAGAAAAGAAAAGAATTAAAAGTACTTGAAAGCAGGAACTTTTAGTAAAAAATACCTCAAAATAGGGTCGCCGGAAAAAGTTGTTGGAGGTCGCCGGTGGCCGGCTCTGGCCGACGGTGGCTGGTTGCTGGCCGGAAGTTGGCTGGAGGTTGTTGTGCGTGCGCATGTGTAGGGGGGGCAGCAAGCGTAGGCGTGTGTGAAAGCTGTGCAGGGGCTAGGCAGGCGTGTTGTGCACTGGGCGAGGCTAACACAGTGCTAGGTGTAGGCACTGGCGAGACTATCTGCTTCAGCAGGTGCGTAGGGCATGCAGACGAGGGCAAGGCACGAAGCGAGGCTAACCTTCGTTGGGGCGAGGCTAACGGCAGGCACAAGGGTGCTAGTAGGTGTCGACAGGGGATGCGCTGGCGAGGCTAACCAGACTGGTTCGGTATTTTTGGTGGCTGGTTCTGTACTTTTCGGCCGGTTCTGGGCTCCTAGGATCGAGCACTACAAGGTGTGTGGCGGAGGTAGCTAGGGTTTGAAGATTACGATTTTAAGGTTTCAGGGTTAGGGTTTCGTGCTGATAATGTGTTTTAGGAAATCAGAAATTGGAAGAGAATGATCTGTGTTTTCATTAATAATAGGGGCCTCTTTATATAGAGGATTACAAGCAGAGAATATAAGTCTTACAAGGAAATTGAATCATACAATGAATAGGATATCTCCAAGGATATCTGTAAAACTAATCCTATTACAACATGGACAACTCACTAGAGTTTGGGCCAGACACATAAATTAGATGTCCTTAAACAGTCGTTTCTTTCAAAAAGAAAGCCTAATAATAGAGATAAAGAGCAGAAAAAGAAAGTGACTAAACCCAAATTCTTGATGATCAAAATAGGAAAATGCAATAACTTTTGTTTAATTTCATTCCTAAAATTTCTAATTAAAAGCTCGACTGTTTTGAGTTGACCGTGCTAAAAAAATAGAAATAGGAAATGCAATAACTTTTGTTTAATTTCATTCCTAAAATTTCTAATTAAAAGCTCGACTGTTTTAAGTTGACCGTGCTAAAAAAATAGAAATAGGAAATGCAAAAACTTTTGTTTAATTCATTCCTTAAATTTCTAATTAAAAGCTTGACTGTTTTGAGTTGACCATGCTCAAAAAATAGAAATAGGAAATGCAATAACTTTTGTTTAATTTCATTCCTTAAATTTCTAATTAGAAGCTTGACTGTTTTGAGTTGACCATGCTAAAAATACCATTTGATTACATAAAATAGAGATAGGAAAAGCAATAATTTCTTTTCTTAATTTCATTGTACAAATCTAGCAATAATTATAAATTTGGTCTAATATAAATAGACATTCTCATACTGTAAAAATATTCATCGATCATTATCAAAAGGGTAGAATAAAGTGTTTGTCAGTATGGCTATTGGAACCATTGCCCATCCAACAAGATGCTCTCTGGTTGGAGTTTTCTGCGTTGCTTTATTTTTGAACTCAGGTGAAACTCTCTCTTTTAACTTTGACCATCTACAGAAAGTCCTCACTCTCTCTAGGTGAGATTGTGATTTAAATTGAGAATGTCTAGCTATTGTATATTTCAAACTTGTCTATATCATATACATTTCTTATTTTCTTGTATGGATCTTGTTATCCTTATAAATATTTTAGTTCATCTCATCCCTTATGTACTGACGAATTGTGGCTTCTCTTAATTTTGATGTTGGACAATCTTGGTTGATGTCCTTTTGAGCGATTCTATTCTCTAAGAGTATGTTTAGCAGACTCTGTATCTTGGCTCATTAGTTAATTTGGATAACATGTTTAGCTTCTTATTAATTTTAGCAGCTGCACCAGACTCCTAAGTGACTCTCCATTTTAACTTTTTGTTATCTCACTCCTAAATATAGAGAGCAAGATTAGGCTCTCTATTTTTTTTTTTTTTTTTTGATATAAAGAGCTCATACATTAATATGGCCCTGGTTCATGGGCAAAAAATAATACAAAGAAGACTACTCTACTAAGACATTGGTAGCTCAGAGTAGTCTATGCCAAAATCTCCTCGCCTCATAGGCAATCTATTCTACCTGACTCCAAGCGCCGAGCACACAATGTGTTACGTTTAAAACCAAGTACTTCTATAACGACTCCTAGAAGAGCTTCTACTAGCATAGACTCAAGAAAAACTGATCAAGCTGATCGAGTTTGTCACCTAACTAGACTAAGACACTACATTATGACAAAATCCACCCGAAACCTAATGGAAATTTATTGGAAATACAAAAAGTATAATAGACATAAAAAAAACAGCCCAACATGGCCCAAAGTTGATTGCCAACCTAAGGCCAAGCCCAACAAAGAGAGCCTAATCCATCCCAAAACACTAGCAACACGATCTCATCAACACTAGCAATCACCCCCACCCCCCCCAAAAAAAAAAAAAAAAAAACCTAGCAATCCTTTTGAACCACCCACAAGGTCTAGAAACACACCACCCGTCCGACAGCCATGACGTTATCAGTGTGGCCAGAGGCCGACGCTGGCTACTGTTGGACGAGCTCTGTTTGGCACGCTGGATAGCTGCTAGACGTCGACTGCTAGTGGCTAGGAAAGCTTCTCAAAGTTGAAAAAACTTCATATGAGGCTCTCTTTTACTTTTGTTAATTTAAGATATTTCTTTTTTGTTTTTATCGAAAAAATATTCATTTTAAGTTATTTTATGTAATTTATAAATCAATTTAAACTATTATTTCTTCATTTAATATATATTATAAATTCAAAACTAACTTAAATAAATAGAACTGAATATAGATATATTCTAAAAGTAGCTAGTCAAAATAGCTTTTTAGTTATATTAGCTAAAATTTGACTAAAAAATAGCTAGCCTTGCTAAATTTCAATGAATTAAATTACTTTTATAGAAAAAATGGTAAAAGTTGTTTAATTGTGATATGTTTGAACTTGCAGTAACAGTGTTACCCATGGTAAGGGGTCAGATTTGCCATGAAGATTTAGGCAAGTGTGATGAGGGCTGCCAATCAAGGTGTGTAGCTGCACATCAGGGAGGAAAAGCCACTTGTGACCTGCCTACAAAATCCATATGTCAATGCTATTATTCATACAAATGTGCCTCTCCACCTACTAAAACTTGTAGAGACCATTTTGATCGTCCTAGTCGTTGCACAAACGATGAATGCAAGTCATTTTGTCAAGCTAAATTTCAAGAAAGGGCTGATTTTGGTTACTGCGTCAATGATCCACTCCAGCCTTTTTGCATTTGCCAGTATAAATGTCTCTGAACAGCTGTTGCTGGGCATAAGAATAAGAGTTTTAGTACAATGTACTATGACATATATAAACTTTCTCTAATTTGAGGAGATTGTTTGCCTATCTAAATTAATTAATAAGTAATTTCAGTTATCTAATCTTCTTTTTAATTGTTTTTTGTTTTCTGAAAAAATGGATATATCACATCTAAGTTTGAACTCGAATTTCGACGGCCTAACAAACTAATTATGAGTATCGTGTTCAAGTAAATCCAGAATATGTGTCTGGCCCAAACTCTAGGTGTAATAGGGTTTATGTTAGAGATATTCTCGGGGATATTCGTAGATATCCAATCATTGTACGATTATGTTTCCATGTACAACTCTATCTCTATGCTTGTAATCCTCTATATAAAGAGGCCCTTATTATCAATGAAAGCACAACAAATTCTCTCTCAAAAATCGATTTCCTAAAACACGTTATCAGCACGAAGCCCTAACCATGAAACTCTAATTTCGTAGCCCTCAAATCTGAACAACCACCGCCGCATACCTTGAAGCCCCCAATCTCAGGATCCCAGAACCGGCGGCAGAGTCACCGGAACCGGCCGAAAAAGTACCGAACCGGCCCTTAGAAGAGAAAAAGGACCCTTGCCCGGTTCGCAACCTTCCAAACTGCCATCTACTGTCAAATTTGGTCACAAACAGCACCTTAGCTCCAAAATCCGGGAACCGAAAACACAACTCCCAGAACCGGCCGAAAAGCTACCGGACCGACCTGCAGAAGTGCTACAAATTCCTGAACCGGTCAGCCTCCCATTTGCTGCACTTGCACCTGCACCAGCCCTCAGTTCTGGCCAGCCCAACCCCGCGAAAAAAAAAAAAGGCAAGCGGCCCAGAAAAAGAAAAGAAAAAAGGGGAGCGGGCCCAGAAGAAGAAAAGAAAGAGAAGAAAAAGAAAAAAAGGGGAGTGAGCCCAGAAGAAGAAAAAAAGAAAAAAGGAGACCCCAGCCCACGTGCCAGCAGAAAAAGAGAAGAAAAAAAAAGTCAAAGTCCAAGAAAAAAAGGTAATTTTTGATTAAACGTTTCTGCTTTCCGTACTTTCAAATTCTTTTTTTTTTCTCGGGGACTTGTAACCTCCTTTCTTCTACCCCCCCCCCCCCCCAAATTTCATCTTTATAGGGGAGACCAAAGGCCGAACTGTGGGGATTC
Organism: Rosa rugosa; assembly: GCF_958449725.1. Classification (NCBI taxonomy): domain Eukaryota; kingdom Viridiplantae; phylum Streptophyta; class Magnoliopsida; order Rosales; family Rosaceae; genus Rosa; species Rosa rugosa. The sequence continues at coordinate 42,054,495 of NC_084824.1, read as the reverse complement.
GTGCTCACTCCAAGCTTGGAGCTTGTAGAGTCCTCAAAACTTAGAGTTTGTTGAGAAGTTATGATCGACCACAAACACATCATTGTTTCGATCTAATCCAATACCTCTTGGAATCGGATTTCTTGGAAGCGACTACGCTCAGAAATCCCTAATTTCTTGGGAGCGACTACGCTCAGAAATTTTATTGTTTTCGTGGTAGCCTTTTCGCTATGAAACTAACCTTAATTTCTTGTTGTTTTTCAGGATGAGTAACCTGAACAAGTTGAACTTTGCTCCACTGGAGACAACAGGCGCAGGATACCACAAATGGGTCCATGATGTGCGGCAGCATTTTAAGGCTTAAAGGATCCTGGATACGATCCAAGATCCAAGTCAGAACGTGCTTACTCCTTAACAAGTTGCCGCTTTGGAAGTGAATAGAGCTACTTTTGAGGCAAACCAAGCTAAAGCCATCATTCTCATGACAAGGCACATGAATGACGCGCTCCAGAATGAGTACCTCAATGGAGAGGACCCTAGAAAGCTATAGGTAGAACTCGAGCAGCAATTTGGCAACGTTCGTGACTCCCTGCTTCCTGATTTAGAAGTGAGATGGAACAATCTCTGCTTCTGTGATTTCAAGTCTGTACTTGACTACAACTCGAAAGCCCTTCGTATCTAGCCTTTGATGAAGTTATGTGGCAAGAACATCACTGATATGATGTTGATCGAGAAGACTCTCTCTACCATCCCCGTCTCTGCACTGATGATTTCCAAGAATTATCGGATTGATGTAAATGCAGGACGCATCACAAGGTTTCATGAGCTTATTGGTGCCATGAACATAGCTGAAAAGCAAGACAATATTCTGGAGTCTAACTATAGTTGTGCCCCTAAAGGAGGACGCAAGGAGTGAAACTCTAAAGCTAGGGATGATTCTAGACGTTCTAGTCCATATTCTCACCCCAAAGAGGAAGGTAACAGCCAAGATAGGCGTCCATGGAACCGTGGAGGTCAACGTGCGAAGAGAGAGAGAGGCAGAGCCTCCAGCTATGGTGGTGGCGCCACCAAGGAGAATAGCCGTCCCCAACGAGCCCCTAAAGCGCCTCGATCAAGGGAGCCTGACCCTAATGATGCTTGTCTTTGGTGTGGAGCGTCTGAACATTGGGCCAAAACATGCAAAGCATCCCAGAATGTTGCAAACACGTACAAGATGTATGGTGAAGCAAGGGAAGCAAATTACATGGAGCAAGAAGATCAAGAGGACGATCTCACTCTAAGGGTAGAAGACTTCAAAGGCCAAGAGACTGGCGATTTTGATTAAGTCTTTTTATTTTCCAAGAGATGTAGGAAATTGCCATATTATTTTTGTAGTAAATGCCAATGGTTTAGTCTTTCTTCAAACTAGGCTCATCCAAAGTAAGTGTGATGTCTAGGAAGGTTTTGAGATTAGTGGTACTTAAGCGAGCCTTGCTCCAACGACATCTCTCTACTCACCTAGTCACATTTGCTTTGGAGTTACCGAAAGAAGTTAGACGACTGCCATTTTTTTGCATTAGCTAGTTCATTGGATTAGATTTTCTTTGGTTAAAGAAACAATGATGTAATTCTGTTTGGCTTATTAATAAAAGTTGAGTTCTTTTCATTATGACTCATTTTTAATTACGAGCTTTTTCTTTTAGGAATGGATTCTGGAGAACTACAATGTCTTGCGGACAGTGCGACTACGCACACCATTCTCCGCCATAGGCAATTATTCTTGGAGATGTTGCCTACATGTTCCTCTGTGACTACGATGGCTGGGCTATCAGGTTTAGTTCAAGGACATGGAATGGCCCAATTCCTCTTGCCAAATGGCACCTTGATTAACGTCACAGAAGCTCTCTACGCTCCTAAGGCAAATCGAACCATATTGAGCTTTAAAGATATCAGAGCCAATGGATTCCATGTGGAAACGCATACTGAGAACGGAAAAGAGTTCCTTTGCATTACCTCTAATGATTGCGGATGAAAGCGCATCTTAGAGAAGCTTATGTGTTAATCTAGTGGACTTTATGTCACTACAATTCGACCTATTGAATCCGATAATGTAATAAGAGAAGATCTCTTGGATTCTGACACATATTGGCTTTGGCATGACCGACTAAGACATCCTGGTCGTGATATGATGATCTGTATATTAAAGACTTCACACGGACATCTATTATTTCGAGCGAAATGAAGCAAGAATCAAAGATTGATTCCCTGACTTAGTGTGACCGCCGCTGCAGCCGCCTCTGGCGCCGCCGCCGTCCACCGCCGCCCTAGGGTCGCCACTGTCCCCCTTGACAACGCCATGGCGTTACACATGGCCATGACGCCATGAATGTCAGTTCCCATGGCCATGGCGCCATGGATGCCACTTCCCATGGTCCTAAAGCCATAATGGGTGATGTAGTCACAAATTTTGCTTGGAATAGCGCTTCAGACGCTCAGGCCCAACCAAAATCCTCATTAGTTGCTTCTAAGGCCCCTCGCTCATTTTGCAAAGCCTGTTCCTTAGGGAAATTAGGACCGAGACCATCCTACGCAAATGATCAAAAAATACTCATTCCCTTCTTACAGAGAATCCAAGGGGATATCTGTGGACCAATTCAACCATCTTGCGGACCTTTTAAATACTTTATGGTATTGGTTGATGTGTCGACACGCTAGTCACATGTCGTGCTGTTGTCCACTCGAAATGTTGCTTATGCTAAACTCCTAGCCCAGATTATCCATCTACGGGCTCACTACCCAGATCATCCTATTAATGCTGCTTATGTTATTCGACTTGATAATGCTAGGGAGTTTACATCGAAAACATTCAATGAATATTGCATGTCACTGGGGATTGATGTAAAGCATCTAGTTCCCCATGTTCATACCCAAAATGGTCTCGCAGAAGCCGCTATTAAGCGCCTACAAATGATATGCAATATTGGTTATGCGCATCAATCTCCCTGTTTCAGCTTGGGGATATGCAATATTGCACGCAGCGACGCTAATTCGTCTACGACCCACTGCCACCCAACCTTACTCTGCGTTACAGTTAGTGACTGGGTACGAGCCTGATATCTCGCACTTACGCATTTTTGTTTGTGCCATTTATGTGCCCATCACGCCGCCACAGCGTACTAAGATGGGTCCATAGAGACGAATGGGCATATATGTTGGATATGAGGCTCCAACTATCATCCGCTACCTGGAACCCTTGACAGGCGATCTCTTTACTGCTAGATTGTGGATTGTCACTTTGATGAGACAGTCTTCCCATCGTAAGGGGGAGATAAGAACACAGTTGTTCAATAGGAACGACAGGAATTGTCGTGGTCTGTCCCCACTATGTCTCATCTCGATCCCTGTATCGCACAGTTCGAACTTGAAGTGCGACGAATTATCGAGCTCCAGAACGTGGCAGATATTCTGCCTGATGCTTTTTCTGATGTTGTCAAAGTGATGAGACCACATATACCTACTGCAAATTTGCCTACAAGAATTGACGTCCCAAATACTGGACATAACGCCGCTCCTGAGGTACCAAGAGATGGTGCCACTGCCCATATTGGCAATGATGTGGCGTCTATGGCCTCAAGTCCCGTGAGGAAGTGCGGTAGACCGATTGGTTCGAAGGATACTCGCCTTAGAAAGAGAGCAAATGAGGCACAAACAAATCCTTTGATCATCAATACTCAAAATCCATCCTATGAGAATGTTCCGGATTATGGTTATGTCCAAGAGACATCTTTGGGGGACGCCTCAATGTCAGAATCTATCCCTGAGAACATAGAGATCTCTGTAAATTACACTAGTGTACATGGGACGTGGGAACGAAACTCCATCATCATAGATGATGTATTCGCGTATTCTGTAGCGCGTGAGATTATTGAGACCGATAACATCGAACCACGCTCCGTTGATGAATGCCAACGTAGAGCTGATTGGCCAAAATGAGAAGAGAACAATCAGAACCCTTCTTCTAGTTACATCACACCTTACATGACAATCCAACCACTATTTACATACCCTAATCCTTCATTTTCTCAAAACTCACTTTCACCCCAATATATTTCCCAAATTGTCAATCGTTATGGAGATTCTTAGCTTTTTCTCTTTTATTCTGGTGCTATAAAATTATGAATACTAGTAACCTCTGCCAAGCTTAACCCGACTAAGAGTTTAACTTTAATCCTTTATAGTTGTTAAAGTTGAACTCTTTTCATAGCAAGCATGTTATTTCTATGGTTCTCCTTAAGCACTAAGCTATTGAACTTCATATGAACATTTCCCATTTCTATGGCCCAAGCCGTATATACATAGAAGGTCAGAATAATAAACACAATAATGTATAGGGAGACAACAGCAAACTTCCCTAGTCAAAGTTCTGCATAACAAGGTCTTGAGCTGCTAAGGAAGCTCATTCTAAGAAAATGGCAGAAGTCAAGCTCTTCAGAACATGGTCAAGCCTTTTTGCTAGAATAGTCTTGGCACTGAAGCTCAAAGATGTCCAATATGATACCATCTTTGAAGATCTCTGAAACAAAAGCATAACTTGAGAGCTCACAAAATCTATTTTGTGCCATGCCACTCTCACTATCAACTAATTCAAAGGTTCTAAGACCATAAAAAACTAAATCATGTTGAAGGAAAATCGATTTAGTGTGCCTTATCAAACTAGGAGTAGCAATAGGAGAGAAGGTTCTAGATTTCCCAATCCTACACGGATTGGTATTCCTTGTAACATTAGAACTAGCACTTTGTAATCCCTATATATAGGGCTCCTATTCTCAATAATAATATACATCTCTTTCTACAATTCTCTCTCAATTCTATTTTACTTAAACACGTTATCAGCACGAGCCCTAAACCACAAAAGCTAAAACCCGAAAAGAAATTCTTCTCCTCATCAAAACTGCCGCAGCACCTAGCCCCTTGCTAGCCCGCCTGCTCCTGCAGCCCTCTAGGCCGAGCCTTTCACCGCAGCCCTTGCTGCCCACCTGCGCGCCCCTGCGCTCTGCTCGCTGCACTGCAGCCCCGCGCCCGTGCGTCCACTCCACGCTGCCCCTGCAGCGTTCCTGCAGCTCTGCCGCAAGACTCAGCTGCCCCTGCAGCCACCTCGGCTAGCCATTGCAGCCAACCAACCTGCCACATCTTGGCCTAAGACCCACTGCTGCCCCACGCACACCTGCGCTCGCTGCTGCCCCGCCTACGCACCCGTGCACCTGCAGCCCTACACCATCTGCTACCCCTGCAGTTTGCCTCCGCTGCTCCTGCACCACTACTACCACCGCAGCCCCTGCTACCCCGCATTCGCTGCACGCATCTACTTGGATTGCTTCGCTCCATCACGCCTGCATCGACACGCGCGTGATCCAAATACAAGTAAGTATTCAAAAGAGTAAGTTTTGAAGTTCCTATTATTCGAAATTTAAATATTTCTTCTTTTCTCGGGGACTTGAAAACTTCCCTTCTTCTACATCCCACCTTTCTTATAACGTGGGTTCGATCATTGAAAAGCGGAATCGTGGGGATTCACGCAATTAACGAACTAAGAGCGTTCGTAAGACTTCGGACTAAGAGCGTCCGTAAGCATCGATTTAACGAACTAAGAGCGTTCGTATGCTACGGACTAAGAGCGTTCGTGAGTGATAGGAGCATAAAATGCGACGTTTATAATGTGTAAACCCTATATTTTGCTAAGTTATTTCCTTTATCTTGATCAATTTAACTTAGTTAGTGTTTTACAGGTGTAAATGGAGTCTCAAAGTCCAAAAATGGCTAAGGAAGGCACAAGTGGCGCAGAAATGGAAAGAAATGAAGAAATGAAAGTTTTCCCAGTTTGACTAGGAAAAGGAATCCCAGTTGAAGTAGGAATCTGAAGCTGACTTGGACTAGGAATTTTACTTGAACAAGGAAACCCAATTCTACTCAGATAAGGAATACTAGTGTGACAAGGAGTCCCTGTTGGATAAGGATTACTCAAGAAGGTTCCGGAAGAGTGTAGAAGCATCTCGGAAAAGGAAGCAGTATTCAACTAGGAAACCTACTTGCATATGGAGTTCTACTCATACTAGGAGAGCCTTGGAACGTTCATGAAGTATCTAGAAGTCTCAAGAAGATCATATGCCATGCACATGGAAGAAGAAAGCAACAAGGAATTCGGATTTCAAAGCAATGTGGAGTTTGGATTTCTAGTTGAGTATGGATTAGAATTGCCGTGAGATTCTTGAAGGTTCTAGGGAGTTCTTGACGTTTCATTCTTCAATAAGGCGTGGAAGACATGTGAGAGGCATGTGATGGAAAGAAATCCTAAATGGACACAAGTTATGCTTTAAAGTCAAATCCATTACAGATTCGGAAATCTGCCTGTGCAGATCAGTCAACTTCAACGGAGTGCCGAGAACAGCTCAGAGCTCAGAAAATTCTGATCTTTATATGGTTGGAAAGATACGGATGTCTAGTTTCCAAAGCATTTTACGGTTTGTCGATATCAATTTTCTAGAAGAAGTTATGGTCGATTTAGTGCACTGAGGTCAAGTCTGCCGGAAAGCTGTTTTGTGTTAAAGAAGTCCTAAATCAACAAGAACTTGGAGAAGTCAAGTAGAAACGGATTGGGAGAGCTTTGAGACGTTCTCCTATATATACCTAGTGTATTTGACATCTCAAGGGGGAACAACTTTTCTCCACAATTTCGATTTCTCACTTGTTTCTCTCTAGTTTCAGGTTTTCACAACCTTCAAGGAGCTAAGCCGTGCCATCTTCCTCCATTGCCGTGTTCTTCACTTGTTGCGACACCTTGGAGCTGCTTTGGGTCTTTGGGACGTAACTAAGGGTTGTTCATATGCTTTACCATACATTTATTCACGGTTTGGTGTATTTGTTAGATAGAATTTCTGCTTTGGATTTTCTATGTGTGAACCTAAACTTTTGAGTATGCAACTTGATTTTTGGATTCAATTTTGATGTGCTTTTCTGTGGTTTATAGGTTTATGTGTTCTTGATCTCTATTGATTGCCAAATATATGGAATGATAATCTGATTTTGTGCTTCATTACATGTTAACGATTCACTTGGTCTGACAAACAAATAGGATGAATTGCATGTAATTTGCTAGTAATTAGGTTTATGCTTTGTAAATCTAATTCGAATAAGTAGTAAAGGCTTGCTTTGAGTCGAAATCAGGTTATGCATGTGATGATGAGTATTGACACCCTTGGATTTGCATGTCTATTGATTCTTTCTTGAACTTAATGATTTGAAAACGGGATTTTTCAACACAGTTGCTTTGAGTGTGTGATATCGAAATTTTCAAAATAAATTGATTTAGTGCTTTGCTATTTTGATTGACTTAAGAAAGGAAGTTAAAAGGGACAATGGTTGCTTTGATCTTTGTGTCTTGGTTGATAGCTTTCCATGGTAACTAATAAAGATTAAGGGATGCATGAAAACGTTAGTCTTGAATGGTTCTTGATAAGTTGTTCTTCGAAAATTCTTCTTTTCCCACCTTTGTATAGAAACGATTTTTATTCTTTTAATGTTTTCTGAAAATTTATATTTTAATCTTCAAAACCCCCCTATCTCTTATGTTTTGTGTTCTTGTATATTTGTAAATAAATAAAATTAACTTAGAGTTTTTAGGTAGCATGTTCATGTAAATAATAAAATAATAAATAAAAAATATGTTTTTTAAATTCATGAATAGTGATTCCTTGAATAGTAAATATGTGTTGGTGTTTCTAGGAATTAATTTGGTGGTTTTTAGGAGTTTGTTTTGTGTTTTTGTGGTGTTCCTTAATTTTAGGGATTCTTTGGTGTTTTTTAGGAAAAGTAGTTAGAGTTAGTTTTGACTTTGTTTTCTTGTAGATTAAGTAATCCTAATTAGTGTATGATTAGTATTCTTTGTTGTATATGGATTTCTAATTTGACTATGACTTGTAAGATGTATTCTAGTAGGAGTAGGATTTCTAAATTAATTCTAATTGGTATTCTTTGTAATTTTCGAATTGTTGTCTATATATACTTGTTATTTTCGTTTGTTTTGTAAATTTTTTTCCTTAATTTCGTTTCACATGTAAGTACCCTCAATCCTCGGTTTAGAACGATCCCTGCTTACTCTATACTAACGCTCGACATTTTCAGGGTTTAAATTGGCGATGCTTTTGCGCGTATCAGTGAGCATCTATTTTGACCATACAAACATCATTGTTTCGGTCTAATCCAATTATTCTTGGAAATCGATTTCTTGGTAGCATAGCTCGGAAATCTTATTTATATTTGTTTTCGTGGAAGCATTGACTCCGAAACTAACTTGTTCTTGTTTCATCTTTCAGGATGTCAATGAACAAACTCGATTTTGTTCCATTGGATTATGCAGGCAAAAGGTACTTAATTTGGGTCACTGATGTCGAGATCCACCTTATTGCCCGTGATTTATTGCATACAATCCAAGAGCTTTGTCCTATTGAAACAGCTCCAGACCCTCAAACTGAGAAAGATAATTCCAAGGCCCTTGCCTTCATGAAATGTCACATGGATAGTGACCTACAGTTTGAGTTCATAAATGAGGAAAGCGCCATAAAGCTTTGGCACGTGCTTCGCGAACGATATGGCAATGTTCGTGACTCCATACTTCCGAATACAGAAGCAGAATGGAAAGATCTTCGCTTCTCTGAATTTGACACTGTCATGCAATTTTATTAGGAAGCTCTCAGCATCAGAGCAATGATGCGTCTCTGTGGAAAAACAATCACAGAAGACCAATTGATTGAGAAAACCCTCAATACCTTCCCCGTCTATGCTATGAGGTCCTCTGACTTATTCCGGACTCATGTAAATGCAAGACGGATCACAAGTTTCCAACAGCTTATTAAAGCTATGGCCACTGCTGAAAGACATGGCAATGAACTTGTGCAAAGAAGATTTGATAGGCTTCAAGATATCTATCAAGAGCATCGTCCTATGGCTAGAGAAAGTCGCCATCGACGTCATGATCCATACGATCGAAATGCTCAAGAAGGTAATTGCTCAAGGCGACAATCCCACGACCGTAGAAGGCGTGATTTTGAGGGAAATAGGGTTGGAAACCATGGAGCCAACGTTGGCCATGGGCACCACTTCCAACGCCACCAGTCCTAGGGACTATGCATATTGCGCCAATGCGCCTCAATCAAGGGAGAATCCTCTTTATGGTGTCTATTTCTGATATGGAACGTCTGATCAATGGACCTGAATTTGCAATGTACCTACGGAGGTAGTCGCATCATGGTGATCAAGACTTCGAGTTCACAAAGACTTTAAATCTGGCGATGAAGACAAAATGCCGCAGATTTTTATTTATAGTCTTTTATTTTTCCAAGAATTATGTAATGGCTATTATGCCTTAAATCAATAAAATGACTTATTGTATTAACTCTTTCCCTCTAGGCGTACTCAAGAGTACTTGTGATGTCTAGGCAAGGTTTGATCTGAGAGAACGGTTTTAAAAGTGAGCAACGCTCCACCAAAATCTCGCCTTACCTTACCTGGTCACAACTAAATTGAAATTACCGAACGGATTGAGTGACTACGATTTGTCTACGGTTTGATTTTTATATTGGATTAGATTTTGGTCAAGAAACTTTGATGTAATCATTGGCTATTATTAATAAAGTATCGATTTATTTTATCTCATGTCATGGACATATTTTTCGAACTTTATTACTTAAAGGATGAAAGTACCAATGGTTTTCATGTGAGAATGGACAAGAGTTCCTTTGCATCACCTCTAATGACTACGGACATAAACGAGTCTTAGAGAAACTTATGTGTCGCTCTAGTGGGTTGTATGCAACCACTATTCGAGTCATTGAATCCAACCATGTCATGAGAGATGATTTATGGGATTCCGACACATATAGGCTTTGGCACGACCGTTTGGGACACCCAGGTCGTGACATGATGATCCGTATATTAAAGACTTCACACGGACATCCCTTTTTCAGAACGAAAAGAAGTAAAACTCGGTTTTTGGACACCGAAGGAGCCCCTGCGCCTCACGGCGCCGTTCACCCCCAAATCCGGCCATCCTTGGCCGGCGCCGCCTTCCCCCTGCGGCCTCAGGGTGGCATTGACGCCACCATGGCTCCTTTGTCTCCAATTTCTACTTCTAAAGTCAATTGTGACTTCATGGCTCAACCAAAATCCTCATTGGTTGTTTCTAAAGCCCATCATTCGTTCTGCAAAGCCTGCTCTTTAGCAAAGTTAGGATCGAGACCATCCTATGCAAAGGACACCAAAGAAAATATACCATTCTTGCAAAGAATCCAAGGTGATAGTTGTGGACCTATTCAACCATCATGCGGACCATTTCGATATTTTATGGTATTGGTTGATGCATCGACACGCTGGTCACATGTCATGCTATTGTCCACAAGGAACGCTGCATTCGTTAAACTCCTAGCACAAATCATTAAATTAAGGGCTCACCACCCTGATCATCCTATTTAGTCTATCAGATTAGACAATGCTGGAGAGTTTACATCAAAGACTTTTGATGATTATTGCATGTCCATTGGGATTGATGTTGAACATCCTGTTCCTCATGTTCACACCCAAAATGGTCTCGCAGAAGCCGCCATTAAACGACTACAAATGGTCGCTAGGGCATTGGTAATGCGCACCAATCTCCCTATTTCTGCTTGGGGCTATGCCATATTGCATGCAGCTGTGCTTATTCGTCTGAGGCCCACTGCCACTCAACCCTTTTCTGCGTCCCAGATGGTGACTGGGTATGAGCCTAATGTCTCACACTTACGCATATTTGGGTGTGCAGTTTATGTGCCAATTGCGCCACCACAGCGCTCCAAAATGGGTCCTCAAAGACGATTAGGCATTTATGTTGGATATGATTCTCCAACGATTATCCGCTACATAGAACCCTTGACAGGCGATCTCTTTACCGCTAGATTTGCGGATTGTCACTTCGATGAGACAGTCTTCCCATCGTTAGGGGGAGATAAGAACATCAATGTTCAACAGGAACGACAGGAATTGTCGTGGTCTGTCCCCACTCTGTCTCATCTTGATCCCCGAACCGCACAGTCCAAAATTGAAGTGCGGAGAATTCTCGATCTTCAGAACGTAGCAGAATCGATGCCTGATGCGTTTTCTGATATCGCTAAAGTGACGAGATCACACATACCTGCTGCAAACGTGCCTGCAAGGATTGATGTCCCTAAAACTAGAGGACATGACGCCAACTCAAGAGGATATGAGCATGGCGCCAACGTCCCCTCTCACAGTGATGGTGACGTTTTGGCTAGGCCCATGGCTCCTGCCAGGAAGCGCGGGAGGCCCATAGGTTCGATGGATTCTCGCCCAAGAAAGAAAGCGAGTTTGCCACAAAATAATCCATTAATCATCGATGTGAATAATCCATCTCATGAGAATATTCCGGATTATGGTTATGTCCAAGAGACATCATTGAGGGACGCTCCAATGTCAGAACCAACTCCAGAGAATAGAGAGATCTCCATAAATTACACTAGTGTACATGAGATGATGGATAGAAATTCTATGGCGATTGATGATGCATTTGCATATCATATTGCGAAAGGGATTATAGAATATGATGATATCGAACCTCGCTCTGTTGAAGAATGTCAACGAAGAGCAGATTGGCCTAAATGGAAAGATGCGATCCAGGTTGAATTGGATTCACTAACAAAGAGACAGGTATTTGGGCCTGTAACGCAGACACCCCCAAGTGTAAAGCCTGTTGGCCATAAATGGGTCTTTGTTAGAAAGCGTAATGAGAAAAATGAGGTGGTAAGATATAAAGCCCGCCTTGTGGTGCAAGGTTTCTCACAACGCCCTGGAATCGACTACGAGGAGACATATTCTCCCGTAATGGACGTTATAACGTTCCGCTACCTTGTCAGTTTGGTAGTTTCCGAAAAACTTGACATGCAGCTTATGGATGTGGTTACAGCATATCTCTATGGGGATCTAGATTCAGAGATATATATGAAGGTTCCAGATGGACTTCAATTACCCAAATCAAGTGGCTCTAAACCACGGAGCGCGTTTTCAATAAGATTAAAACGCTCACTATATGGATTAAAACAATCCGGACGGATGTGGTATAACCGTCTAAGTGACTACTTGATTGGAAAGGGATATATTAACAATGAAATATGCCCATGCGTGTTCATTAAAAGAACAAGTTCCGGATTTGCAATCGTAGCAGTTTATGTCGATGACATGAACCTAATTGGAACTCTAGATGAGTTAAAGGAAACTGCTAATTACTTGAAATCCGAATTTGAGATGAAAGATCTTGGGAAAACACGGTTTTGTCTCGGTTTAGAACTCGAGCACCGTAGTGATGGGATTTTGATCCATCAGTCTGCATATACTCAGAAAATTCTAAGGCGCTTTAATGAAGATAAAGCAAAGCCTGCGAGTACTCCCATGATCGGTCGTAGTCTTGAGCCCGGAAAAGATTCGTTTCGTCCAAGGGATGAGGACGAAGAACCCTTAGAGGCCGAAGTGCCCTATTTGAGTGCAATAGGCGCATTATTGTACTTAGCTCAATGCACAAGACCGGATATCTCATTCGCAGTGAACTTGTTAGCTCGACATAGCTCCGCGCCAACACGCCGCCATTGGATTGGTGTAAAGACCATCTTTCGATACCTAAGAGGTACGATTGATATGGGCCTATTCTATCCCTACAGAGAGAAAAGGAATGACGGAAAATTGGGATCGGACCCCAAAAGGCAAAACGCCCCCGTCCATGGAATGACCGCCGGCCATGTTGCCGCCGCCGCTCATGGTGGCCGGCGTCCTCCTATCTCCCTCCATCAAAACGACAACGATGTCTTGATGGGTTTTGCTGATGCAGGGTACCTCTCTGACCCTCACAAAGGTCGCTCCCAAACAGGTTATGTCTTTACCATGGGAAGCACTGCGATATCTTGGAGGTCTACGAAACAGACCCTTGTTGCTACTTCCTCAAATCATGCAGAGATTATTGCTCTACATGAAGCTGTACGTGAATGTGTATGGCTAAGGTCTGTAATTCGACACATTCAAGGAAGTTGTGGTTTGAAGTCTACCACAGATGAACCTACATGCATTTATGAGGATAATGCAACTTGTATTGAACAAATGAAGTTAGGTTTCATCAAGGGCGACAACACCAAGCATATATCGCCTAAGTTCTTTTATAATCAGCAACAACAATCACTTCTAAAGATTGAAGTGAATCAAATCCGATCAGAGGATAATGTAGCGGACTTATTCATTAAGTCGTTACCTAAATCCACCTTCGAGAAACATGTGAAGAGCATCGGATTGAGAAAGTTATCCGAACTCCCACGATTGTAGCAATCAGGGGGAGATATCGACATCAGGGGGAGTTATGATGTCTACATGTTCGACCTCGAAGAGTGAAGGTGTTAATGCTTGGATCCGTGGGGATCTAATTAACGATAAGTAAAGAGAGAGAGAGCGACACAAGCGAAGTATAGTGGTTCACCTCCCGCCTTAGCGGGAGACTACGTCCACTTGAAAGCTTATACTAGTGTGTGTCGAGCCTTGCGGCCTAACATGATTACAAGAGATGTAATGGAGTGAATGGTGTTTAAGTGGGAGGAGAGTTCCTTTTATAAGTGAAGGAAGCCATCTCCTTTACATTTTCTTAGATGTGGGACAAGAAACAACTATTCTAGTGTAGAAAGCCTAGTTTGTGAGGGCAACTTGGCAAGGCCGGAAAGGTGGCTTCCCGGCGACGGATTTGCGACTTCCGGATACCGTTGCGTAGCTTGAACATAGGGCTACAAGATGGATGTCGCGGTTGGGCCTTGCCATGTCTCGTGGGTGTCCCAAAGTGGGTGTTACTTATGCTTGGTGAGATAGCAAATACTCCATATTTGTTGGAGGTATGTACAAGTCCCCGAAGTCCCCAAGTAAGAGGAGCTTCTTGGTTGGGGAGTTATACACATGATGTCACCAAGCATAAGTAACCGGGCGGTACGGAGCCCCTACAAGTCCCCGAACTCCGTAAGCAAGAAGGGACTCGTTTAATCCTGCAAAAAAAAGAAAACGCGCATATGTAGAATGCTCGTTGCATTGGGCAACAAATGTGAGTTGTATGGATATGCGTTGGCATATATAAACATATGGGGTGCGTGATACATGTTGATGTATACACGCGAATGGCGCTGAGTACGATCGATTATGACGTACAAACTCGAGAGCACGTATGATCGTGTGAGCATATGGATTGCATATGATAAATGTAAGTTGTATGAGCGCTGCGAAGGTAAGCGTTTGTTTGGTTGTCGCTCGTATTAATGGAACGCGAAAAGAATTCGATTTGTCGCAAGCCACAAATGGTAGAAAAATTCCATGTTCCATTAACGCGTGGTGTGTCGAGTAGACATGAATGTGAAGCTTGGGAATGCCGGGAAGGCGTGAGCGGGAAGCTCGAGGATTTGCCGGGAAGGCATGAGCGGGAAGCTCGAGGATTGCCGGGAAGTCATGAGCGGAAGCTCAAGGGTTGCCGGGGAGGCATGAGCGGAAAGCTCGTGAGCGGACGCTCCAGGGTTGCCGGGAAGGCATGAGCGGAAGCTCGTGGGTTGCCGGGAAGGCATGAGCGGAAGCTCGTGGGTTTCCGGGGAGGCATGAGCGGAAGCTCAAGGGTTGCCGGGAAGGCATGAGCGGAAGCTCGTGAGCGGGAAGCTCGGGGGTGCCGCGAAGGCATGAGCGGAAGCTCAAGGGTTGTCGGGAAGGCATGAGCGGAAGCTCGTGAGCGAGAAGCTCGGGGGTTGCCGAGAAGGCATGAGCGGAAGCTCGTGGGTTGCCGGGAAGGCATGAGCGGAAGCTGGTGGGTTGCCGGGGAGGCATGAGCGGAAGCTCTTGGGTTGCCGGGGAGGCATGAGCGGAAGCTCGTGGGTTGCCGGGGAGGCATGAGCGGAAGCTCGTGGGTTGCCGGGGAGGCATGAGCGGAAGCTCGTGGGTTGCCGGGAAGGCATGAGCGGGAAGCTCGTGGGTTGCCGGGAAGGCATGAGCGGGAAGCTCGTGGGTTGCCGGGAAGGCATGAGCGGAAGCTCGTGACCGGGAAGCTCGGGGGTGCCGCGAAGGCATGAGCGGAAGCTCAAGGGTTGCCGGGAAGGCATGAGCGGAAGCTCGTGAGCGGGAAGCTCGGGGGTGCCGCGAAGGCATGAGCGGAAGCTCGTGAGCGGGAAGCTCGGGGGTGCCACTGAGGCATGAGCGGTAAGCTCGTGAGCGGGAAGCTCGGGGGTGCCGCTGAGGCATGAGCGGTAAGCTCGTGAGCGGGAAGCTCGGGGGTGCCGCTGAGGCATGAGAGCAAAAAGCTCGGGGGTGCCGCTGAGGCATGAGAGCGAAAAGCTCGGGGGTGCCGCTGAGGCATGAGAGCGAAAAACTCGGGGGTGCCGCTGAGGCATGAGCGTGAAGAGCTCGGCGGTGCCGCTGAGGCACGAGCGCGAAGAGCTCGGCGGTTGCCGCTGAGGCATGAGCGCGGAGCTCGGTGTTGCCATGAGGCATTAACGGGTAGCTTGAGGTGATGCCCTAAGGCATGAGCGTGACCGTTGCTAATTATGTCGGGCTGTATGTACAAGTCCCCGAAGTCCCCAGTCAAGGAGGGTGTTCTGGCGGGTTGATACCAAAGCGTAGCTTTGTGCCGTATATCAAGCATAATTAGTGCGAGTGCGTCGTCCATCTAGAATTGGTTGGAGCGAACGCTTTTGCCCTTTCGGGTGGGCCCCTGCTAGGCCCTGCGAGGAGTCCCCCACTCCTGGCTATAGACCTCCGGATGGTCAGAAAATTGTTTGATGAGGGGAGCTGCGCGGAGCAGAGGGTGTTGGGTAGCGAGCCCAATCTTTGGTACCCAAGCGTCGGGGTTAACTGCCGGATCAATGGCTGCCGTGGGCTGTGTTAACTAGTCCCTTTGCTATTTCTCAGAGGAGAAACTTGACTGCAATGCCGCGTAGCGGTCATTGTCATTATGAGGCGTTGCCTTACCGCTTGGCGGTTGAACGAAAAATGATAAACACAGAGCAAGTAATAATATTTTGTATGAGCGTCCCATGTTTATGTAATTGAGTTGCAATTAAAATAGAAACATGACATATGTGTATAGCATGTACTTGTAGTAAAGTTGCTAATAACATTTTGTATTTTTGTAGGCATGCTAAAGGATCATTGAGATCGGTATGTGAAGCATGGCATATCTAGCATGTGAGACCTAGAAAGTGTTGCCAAATCTACGAAATGTTGTAGGCATGCTTAAAAGTTTATGGAAGCATGTAAAGATATATCAAGTGTGATATTCTATAAGCATGCTTAGAAGTAGTAAAAGCATGGCATGTGTATGGCACTAGCTCTAATTGCAAGAGCGTAAAAGAGAAGATAAAGTTACTTATCTTATGCCGATTTAGAGCGAGTTGGAGTTGGAATCACCGTAAGTACCCAAATCATGTTGGAGTTGTCCAAGCATGACGCTCCAGCTCTGGTTGGCCAGCGGAGGATGTCCAGCGGAGGGTGTCCGGCGGAGGATGTCCAGCGGAGGTTGTCCGGCGGAGGATGTCCAGCGGAGGTGGATAGTTAGCGGCGGATGTCCAGCGGAGGTGGATGGCTAGCTGAGGTTGTCCACTGGAAGTGGATAGCTAGCGGAGGATGTCCAGCGGTGGGTTGTCCGGCGGAGGATGTCCAGCGGAGGTGGATGGCTAGCTGAGGTTGTCCACTGGAAGTGGATAGCGGAGGATGTCCAGCGGAGGATGTCCGGCGGAGGATGTCCAGCAGAGGTGGATGCTTAGCTGAGGTTGTCCACTGGAAGTGGATAGCTAGCTGAGGTGGATGGCTAGCTGAGGTTGTCCACTGGAAGTGGATAGCTAGCGGAGGATGTCCGGCGGAGGATGTCCAGCGGAGGTGGATGGCTAGCTGAGGTTGTCCACTGGAAGTGGATAGCTAGCGGAGGATGTCCGGCGGAGGTTGTCCGGCGGAGGATGTCCGGCGGAGGATGGCCGGCGGAGGATGGCTGGCGGCGGATGTCCAGCGGTGGACGTCCGGCGGAGGTGCTGGTGGAGCAGAGCTGGCTAGCGGAGGGAGCAGCAATTGGGTCCGGCGGAGCTGCAAAGTAGAGCAGAGCTGGCCCCGAGCTCGAGTTCGGCGGAGATGCTCGGCGGAAGAGCTCGGCGGTGACCTGGAGGTCGGCGGAGGATTCTGGCGGAGGAAGAGTTCGGCGGTGCCAAGTTCGGCGGAGACCACGAGTTCCAGGTCGAATGGTGGACGGAGCTGCAATTGGTAGTGGCTGGCGGGAAGTTTGAAAATTGGAGGGGTGCCCAGAGAAGTTTTCTGGGTGTCCAGAGAAGTTTGCCGCCACTTTTTTTTTTTTTTTTTTTTTTTGAAGGTTCAGCGTTGACCAACCTTGTCAGCGTTGACCAGACGTTGACCGCCTCCGTCGGGCGTTGACCAACCTCAATTTGATGTTTGAATGAGTGTTGAGTCGATACTTTTGAGTCGAAGTTCGTGGTAAGTGACGAAGCCTTTGTGTGTCGGCTTCCCACAGACGGCGCCAAATGTTAATGCTTGGATCCGTGGGGATCTAATTAACGATAAGTAAAGAGAGAGAGAGCGACACAAGCGAAGTATAGTGGTTCACCTCCCGCCTTAGCGGGAGACTACGTCCACTTGAAAGCTTATACTAGTGTGTGTCGAGCCTTGCGGCCTAACATGATTACAAGAGATGTAATGGAGTGAATGGTGTTTAAGTGGGAGGAGAGTTCCTTTTATAAGTGAAGGAAGCCATCTCCTTTACATTTTCTTAGATGTGTGACAAGAAACAACTATTCTAGTGTAGAAAGCCTAGTTTGTGAGGGCAACTTGGCAAGGCCGGAAAGGTGGCTTCCCGGCGACGGATTTGCGACTTCCGGATACCGTTGCGTAGCTTGAACATAGGGCTACAAGATGGATGTCGCGGTTGGGCCTTGCCATGTCTCGTGGGTGTCCCAAAGTGGGTGTTACTTATGCTTGGTGAGATAGCAAATACTCCATATTTGTTGGAGGTATGTACAGAAGGACGTGTTGTGCTCTTTTTGTCCTTCGACCAGGGTTATTTTTATCCCACAGGGTTTTTGTTACCTGGCAAGGTTTTTAACGAGGCAACGGATGAAGCGTCACCACCAAGTTTGAAGCGGCACAAGGGGGAGTGTTGAAGGAAAATCGATTTAGTGTGCCTTATCAAACTAGGAGTAGCAATAGGAGAGAAGGTTCTAGATTTCCCAATCCTACACGGATTGGTATTCCTTGTAACATTAGAACTAGCACTTTGTAATCCCTATATATAGGGCTCCTATTCTCAATAATAATATACATCTCTCTCTACAATTCTCTCTCAATTCTATTTTACTTAAACAAAACAAATGTTCTTGCAAATGCATTTTGATTAATAAACATGAATCTCTAAGAAAACATGAAGTCAAGCCTCATCTTGCCCAGTTCACTACCAATTGTGCTTGTTCAGAGGCCAAAATGAAACAAAAAAGACGAGCATAATAAGCATAGATAGAATGGATAGCATCAGAGTACCAATTAACATAACCCAACACTTTAACCAAGAAGATCGATGAGCATACACATGGATAGAACAGCATGAGAGTAGCAATTATTACAAAACCCAAATCTTATCATGACAAATGTTGTCTCAAACTAAAATAGAATGAGCTAATAAGTTCAGTTCATGTCGCTGCATTTCCTCCTAATCTCCCCTTGTGCCCCGGACTTGACACCAATGGCCCCCAGCTTCAGAATAGAGTCTACGAAGTCTTTTTCAAAGGAGGCTTCTTGTTTGAGATTGAGGTACGACTCGACCAGCCCTCGGGTCACCGGGTCCTCCATCAGTCTGGCATCGGAAGCCAGCACGGCGAAACCCCCCTTCAGGTTAGAGAACGGCTGGTCATCAAATGTAGTATTCGTACGTCATTGGATCAAGTGAAGTTCTCACATTCACGTCCCCTCCGAGCGGGCAAATGCTTTTGAGTTTCGGCAGAAACTTCGGGTTGATTGAGGGATCCGATTTTGCAGTTGAATTGAAGTTGTACAGCCTGTTTTGCATGAAGAAACAGGCTGTGGTTCCCATGGTGTGAGCTCCTGCGCATGCATGCATGCAAACAGTATCAGTAAGCCATCTCTGTTTTGCTGACCAAAAACAGAGTAATATATTAGACCAAAACTTACCAGCTGTGAGCAGTACCAGCTCTTTCTCAGCAAGTCCCGGCCCTTTTCGCTAAATTTAGATTTGAGCACATTGATCGGCTCATCGACGTCCGGCATTCTTGAGGCGTGATCGGCGTTTGACACCCGACCATCCTTTCGGCCGGTCGGGACCTGATAGAAGGGGCCGTTTGCCTGAGAAAAAGTAAAATCGAATTATCAAATGGAAATTCACATTTATTTGTCAATGGAATAGTAAACTGGAATTCTACTTACCAATGAAATAGCATCGCGCGCAGCGAGAGCAACTATATCAGAACAGGAAACGACTCCTTGGCAGACCGCCTCCAGTCTTGATTTCGCCGACTCGATCACATCAAATCCCATTACTCCTGCATGTGCGAATGCTATCTTCTCGGGATTGTTGCCGGAATCCAGTAGAATAGAACCGTCGCAGCCCTGTACCGTGCATAGTGAAGAACAAAAGTTAGAAACTATATGCGAGTAAAGAATTAACAAACTGAAATTACTCACATCCACAAAGCAGTCATGAAAATGCAATCGGAGGAGAATCTGCGCGGTCCGAGGATTGGTCCGGACTGCCTCTCTGACCACCGCGGTTACGATGGACTCAGCTGCCGGGCAGGACTGGCTGTAAAAGCCAACCTGCAGTCCTTGAGCAACACCGATCACGAAAAGTAGCACAAGGAAAGCTGGGAAATTGGTAACCATCCTGGAATTTATTGAAATTGAAGCAAGGCACATGGAGCGGGAGAGAAGGTTTTGAACAAATGAAGATTTCACAAGTGACAACCAAGGGTTCAATGGCAATGCCATTTTATATCAGAGGTGACCAGCTAAACTCCTTCGTCCACTTCTCATTATTGATTTTATGCAGGACAAAACTTGGCCATTTTTCCTTCGTATGATCACAATTATCAGGGAAATGTAGCTGAATTTGGAGGAATCTTTACATTTCTCAACTTGAAAAGAAACGTATTCTCATCAACTTTCCATAAACTAAGGCAAGCTCATTTGATTGTTCTTCAAACTGCACCTCTTGGATTAATTAATCTTTATCCTTATCTCTCAAAGAAATAGTAATCAAAGGTTCAGTGTACATCGTTTAACATTTCAACTTATCAACTTACTCCCACGTTGTGGACCAAGGGAACTTATCAACTACTCTGTTAAATTAGACTAGTGATGCAAAGCAAACAGCAGTAGTTTTAGACTAATCATTATATAAATGTGTTAGATTCAATTCCTCCTCCTCATCAATCTTCTTCTTCATGGTCCTAGTTAGACTAATTATCGTATAATCACATATGATGGTACCTTTTCATTCTTTCTGAGTTCTCTTCCTGTAATCACTAGGAATACCATACTACCTCTTGCAATTTGTACTCCAGAATAATGTTTCAGCTACAAGTACATTGGAGAAGAGGAGCAGACTAACCACTAAATTTTACCACATGGATCAATGTGAAAACAGCCAATATGGTTTACCTATTCATTGCAAGCATATGAAAATCTTGGGAAAGTTTAGCCCTTTATCCTTGTTATCCTAGCAATTATGAGAAAATTTTAGCTCAATTTGGAGGAATCTTTACATTTCTCAAGTGGAAGAAACGTACTCCACTCAGACTTCCATTAACAAGAGAAACTCATTGGATTATTGGTCTTTATCCTTATCTCTCAAAGAGGAAATTAAAAGAAATACTGATCAAAATTCAGAACACATGGTTCAATTATAAAACCAAATGATATTAACATTTGCCTTGAACCAGCTTCATTCCTCTCATGAAGCAAAAACCAAAAGATATTAACTTTGCCTTGAACCAGCTTCATTCCTAGCTCTCATGGAGCAAAATTAATTAACATATAATACAAGGGGACAAAAGGGAAGAAGAACTTTTTTGAGTTTGGAAGCAATGTACATACATCATTGTGATATGGAGCTACAATACTGAATACCAAAGAAATAGAAATTTGGCCATAAAATCTCCAGTCTCTATCCCTAATATCCCCTGCAAAGCAAACCAGTTTTAAAGTTATCCCAAAAAAAGCCACTTTCTTTCAACACTCAACAGCCGTTTAAAGGGTTTAAACCCCACAAGTGAACCCCAAAAACCAACCCATCACATCGATCCATTATTCTTTTCTGTGGGTGATATAAATTGACTTATCAACTACGCAATGAACAAATCAACCTTGTTGATTTACTGAGTTTTGCTAAACTAATGCAATCACCTAGTGTTAATTACTAAATCAATGTCTGAATGCTACATTGACCAACACTAAAGAAGCAGATCAACAACTACCTCAATCTCGAAGCGCTTCCAGGCTTCCTCCCCCATCCCTGAATCCTCTTCAAAATTCTTCTATTTGACTCTATCTATAGAACCCAGAACACCGCCAACATTCTACAACCCCAAGGGTTTAACTTTCTTGCCTCTACCTATACCTTATTGCATAGTTAGCAATTCATAACACCCTCTTGGAATGACCCAACAAACAAAAGCTTCATTAAAAAACCTCCACAGGATCTGTAATGTAAAGCACAATGAATGAAAACAAGGTCAATACTCCATTAGCACTAGTCTTAAACATCTTTAGGAAAACCATACCAATCTTTTTTGTAGAAGTCTGTGTAAAATGTACTTGAAGCACATGAATAACTCTTACAAGAGGAATATCAGACAGGAATGAATAAGCATCAAGTGTTTCTCAAGAGGCTTGGTGCTTAGCACATCCTCTACCACATACAGTTCTAGAGAACGACACTCGATCTATACCTCTTCCAGATATATATAGTACTAGAAGATAACTAAGAAAAATATTTACTAAATGCAGCGCCATATTAGACTACAAATGACCATAGTCCTTTACCAGTTGCCTCAAAGGAAACATTGTAAAGGCTGTTATGGAAAATGTTGTGGAACAGTAGTAATCAGAGAACTGTTACATAGATGCAAATACCATATGTTGCATCATCAAACTTAAAATGCTTTAACCTCATAACAGTTTCATCAAGCCAGGACCTAGGTCAAATGAGGTGCATTTGTTCTCAGAGTCCAAAGTTCAAACCAATCTGCAGCAAGTCATTTCATGTAAAATGCCTCTGAAATTGCACACTAGGGAATCACTCTAAAACCATGTGCAGGTTTGAGCTTAGAGAGCTATGTAGTTTAACAGTTCATGAGGCAAACTAGGATTCTAAAACCCATTATAGCTACTAGTATCATGGGATTCTGACCTCCATCGATCATATCCTCAAATTGCGTTCACATATGCAATGGTAAAGACTTGCAGCAAGGAAAAATGAACAAGGCATGCTTACATGTAACTTCTATAAAAATCATTCTCATGAACAATCAAGTTCCCCTAAGAGAATAATCCTTGATTGCGTTAAGTTAATCAAGTTTTCTCTCACCAAATGTTTCAAGCATTTGTGTGATTTATTTTTCTCCACCCACATTCTCAAACTCAAATGCCCCTAAGACCCACCAAAGTTTTTTGTTTGCTCATTCTAGGAATACCCTGAAATTATTGAGTTCCAAAGAATAAAATTTCTTTCGGAAATTTCATCGAACACCTTTCGTGCAACCCAGTTCCCCACTTCTAGCGTCTATTCCTACTTAAGGAAATGTTAATCGACGGAGATGAACCAAGTTTTTCACCAAAAGATTATTTTAGAAACGAATATTTGAATTTTGAAATGATATAAGATGATACACAATTGCATCTCTGATATTATCACCTTTAAGAAAAGGGCGTTACGTTACCAAGGGCATCCCGCGGAGGCTTCCTCTTTTACAGCCGACTTTCTTTTGCTTTTACAAAATTCATATTATATTATTTTCCTCCCCAATTTCTCCTCTCATAATTACCAAATTCTCCTCATCTTTTGGAAATGTAAGTACAGCACCGTTTGGAGTAAGCCGCCAAGTGTCAATGCTAAATTTGCTTTCTTATTTGGACCACAACCGATTGAATGAAGTTATGAAGAGATCACTTCTAGTATATATAGTAGAGAATGAAGAGATGTACTTCCGTAGTTCCAATGTTCCTACTGGATGTAAATTCAATAATGTTATGATTGTTTTAGTAAAAGAGATTCGAGAGAGAATTGATGAGAGAATTGTAATCATATTATTGAGAATAGGAGCCCTATATATAGGGATTACAAAGTATTAGTTCTAATGTTACAAGGAATACCAATCCGTGTAGGATTGAGAAATCTAGAACCTTCTCTCCTATTGCTACTCCTAGTTTGATAAGGCACACTAAATCGATATTCCTTCAACACTCCCCCTTGTGCCGCTCAAACTTGGTGGTGACTCTTCATCCGTTGCCTCGTTAAAAACCTTGCCAGGTAACAAAAACCCTGTGGGACAAAAATAATCCTGGTCGAAGGACAAAAAGAGCACAACACGTCCTTCACTCTTCGAGATCGAACATGTAGACATCATAACTCCCCCTGATGTCGATATCTCCCCCTGATTGCTACAATCGTGGGAGTTCGGATAACTTTCTCAATCCGATGCTCTTCACATGTTTCTCGAAAGTCGATTTAGGTAACGACTTAGTGAATAAGTCCGCTACATTATCCTCTGATCGGATTTGATTCACTTCAATCTTTAGAAGTGATTGTTGTTGCTGATTATAAAAGAACTTGGGCGATATATGCTTGGTGTTGTCGCCCTTGATGAAACCTAACTTCATTTGTTCAATACAAGCTGCATTATCCTCATAAATGCACGTAGGTTCATCTGTGGTAGACTGCAAACCACAACTTCCTTGAATATGTCTAATTACAGACCTTAGCCATATACATTCACGAACGGCTTCATGTAGAGCAATAATCTCTGCATGATTCGAGGAAGTAGCAATAAGGGTCTGTTTCGTAGACCTCCAAGATATCGCAGTGCTTCCCATGGTAAAGACATAGCCCGTTTGGGAGAGACCTTTGTGAGGGTCAGAGAGGTACCCTGCATCAGCAAAACCCATCAAAACATTGTTGTCGTTTTGATGGAGGGGAATAGGGTGAGGCCGGCCACCATGGGCGGCGGCGGCGGCGGCGCTGGCGGTGACAACATGGCCAACGGTCATGTTATGGACGGCGGCTCCATACCTAATGGGGTCCGATCCCATTCTTCCGTCATTCCTCTTCTTTCTGTAGGGATAAAATAGGCCCATATCAATCATACCTCTTAGGTATCGAAAGATTTTCTTTACACCAATCCAATGGCGGCCTGTTGGCGCAGAGCTATGTCGAGCTAACAAGTTCACTGCGAATGAGATGTCTGGTCTTGTGCATTGAGCTAAGTACAATAATGCGCCTATTGCACTTAAATAGGGCACTTCGGCCTCTAATGGTTCTTCGTCCTCATCCTTTGGACGAAACGGATCTTTTCCTGGCTCAAGACTACGACCAATCATGGGAGTACTCACAGGCTTTGCTTTATCTTCATGAAAGCGCCTTAGAATTTTCTGAGTATATGCAGACTGATGGACCAAAATTCCATCACTACGGTGCTCGAGTTCTAAACCGAGACAAAACCGTGTTTTCCCAAGATCTTTCATCTCAAATTCGGATTTCAAGTATTTAGCAGTTTCCTTCAACTCATCTAGAGTTCCAATTAGGTTCATGTCATCGACATAGACTGCTACGATTGTAAATCCGGAACTTGTTCTCTTAATGAACACGCATGGGCATATTTCATTGTTAATATATCCCTTCCCAATCAAGTAATCACTTAGACGGTTATACCACATCCGTCCGGATTGTTTTAATCCATATAGTGAGCGTTTTAATCTTATTGAAAACGCACTCCGTGGTTTAGCACCGCTTGATTTGGGTAATTGAAGTCCATCTGGAACCTTCATATATATCTCTGAATCTAGATCCCCATAGAGATATGCTGTAACCACATCCATAAGCTGCATGTCAAGTTTTTCAAAAACTACCAAACTGACAAGGTAACGGAACGTTATAACGTCCATTACGGGAGAATATGTCTCCTCGTAGTCGATTCCAGGGCGTTGTGAGAAACCTTGCACCACGAGGCGGGCTTTATATCTAACCACCTCATTTTTCTCATTACGCTTTCTAACAAAGACCATTTATGGCCAACAGGTTTTACATCTGGGGGTGTCTGCGTTATAGGCCCAAATACCTGTCTCTTTGTTAGTGAATCCAATTCAGCCTGGATCGCATCTTTCCATTTAGGCCAATCTGCTCTTCGTTGACATTCTTCAATAGAGCGAGGTTCGATATCATCATATTCTATGATTCCTTTTGCAACATGATATGCAAACGCATCATCAATTGCCATAGAATTTCTATCCATCATCTCATGTACACTAGTGTAATTTATGGAGATCTCTCTATTCTCTGGAGTTGGTTCTGACATTGGAGCGTCCCCCAATGATGTCTCTTGGACATAACCATAATCCGGAATATTCTCATGAGATGAATTATTTACATCGATGATTAATGGATTATTTTGTGCCAAACTCGCTTTCTTTCTTGGGCGAGAATCCATCGAACCTATGGGCCTCTCGCGCTTCTTGGCAGGAGCCATGGCCCTAGCCACAACGTCACCATCACTGTGAGTGGGGACGTTGGCGCCATGCTCAGATATCCTTGAGATGGCGTCATGTCCTCTAATTTTATGGACATCAATCCTTGCAGGCACGTTTGCAGCAGGTATGTGTGATCTCGTCACTTTAGCGATATCAGAAGACGCATCAGGCATCGATTCTGCTACGTTCTGAAGATCGAGAATTCTCCGCACTTCAATTTCGGACTGTGCGGTTCGGGGATCAAGATGAGACAGAGTGGGGACAGACCACGACAATTCCTGTCGTTCCTGTTGAACATTGATGTTCGTATCTCCCCCTAACGACGGGAAGACTGTCTCATCGAAGTGACAATCCGCAAATCTAGCAGTAAATAGATCGCCTGTCAAGGGTTCTATGTAGCGGATAATTGTTGGAGAATCATATCCAACATAAATGCCTAATCGTCGTTGAGGACCCATTTTTGTGCACTGTGGCGGCGCAATAGGCACATAAACTGCACACCCAAATATGCGTAAGTGTGAGACATTAGGCTCATACCCAGTCACCATCTGGGATGCAGAAAAGGGTTGAGTGGCAGTGGGCCTCAGACGAATAAGCACAGCTGCATGCAATATTGCATAGCCCCAAGCAGAAATAGGGAGATTGGTGCGCATTACCAATGCCCTAGCGACCATTTGTAGTCGTTTAATGGCGGCTTCTGCGAGACCATTTTGGGTGTGAACATGAGGAACTGGATGTTCAACGTCTATCCCAATGGACATGCAATAATCATCAAAAAAAATTTATGTAAACTCCCCAGCATTGTCTAATCTTATAGACTTAATAGGATGATCAGGGTGGTGAGCCCTGAACTTAATTATTTGTGCTAGGAGTTTAGCAAATGCAGCATTCCTTGTGGACAATAGCATGACATATGACCAGCGTGTCGATGCATCAACCAACACCATAAAATATCTAAATGGTCCGCATGGTGGTTGAACAGGTCCACAAATATCACCTTGGATTCTTTGCAAGAATGGTATATTTTCTTTAGTGTCCTTTGCATAGGATGGTCTCGATCCTAATTTTGCTAAAGAGCAGGCTTTGCAGAACGAATAATGGGCTTTAGAAATAACCAATGAGGATTTTGGTTGAGCCACGAAGTCACAATTGACTTTAGAAGTAGAAATTGGAGTCAGGGGAGCAGAGGTGGCGTCAAAGCCACCCTTGGGCCGCAGGGGGATGGCGGCGCCGGCCTGTGGTGGTCGGACTTGAAGGGGGAAGGCGCCGTGAGGCGCAGGTGCTCCTCCTTGATCCAAATTTCGAGTTTTACTTCCTTTCGTTCTGAAAAAGGGATGTCCGTGTGAAGTCTTTAATATACGGATCATCATGTCACGACCTGGGTGTCCCAAACGGTCGTGCCAAAGCCTATATGTGTCGGAATCCCATAAATCATCTCTCATGACATGGTTGGATTCAATGACTCGAATAGTGGTCATTAGAGGTGATGCAAAGGAACTCCTGTCCATTCTCACAATGCGTTTCCGCATGAAAACCATTGGCTCTTATATCTTTTAAGTAATAAAGTTCGAAAAATATGTCCATGACATGAGACAAAATAAATCTATACTTTATTAATAATATCCAATGATTACATCAAAGTTTCGTGACCATAATCTAATCCAAAGTAAAATCAAACATTAGACAAATTGTAGTCACTCAATTCGTTCAGTAATTCCAATTAAATATGACCAGGGAAGTAGAGAGAGATGTCAGTGGAGCAAAACTCTCTTAAGTACCACTAATCTCAATTACTTTCCTAGACATCATACTTAATTGAGTACGCCTAGAGGAAAAGAGATAATCCAATAAGTCATTTTATTGATTAAGGCATAATTGCCATTACATAATTCTTGGAAATTAAAAGACTATTCTGAATAAAAATCTGCGGCATTCTATCTTCATCGCCAGATTTAAAGTCTTTTATAGCTCGATATCTTGATTACCATTGATCAGGTACTCCATAAAATACCATGAAGAGGATGCTCTCTTGATTGAGATGTATTGACACAATACATATGGTCCCTAGGACCAATGGCGTTGGAATAGTGCAATCATGGCCAAAAAGTGGCGCCATGGTGTCCAACCCTATACCCTCAACGTCATGACTCCTATGGTCATGTTAGGGTTTTCTCAATCAATTTGTTCTTTTGTGTTTTCCACAATCATGCATAAATAATATGATGCAGAGAGCCTCCGAACAATATTTCATAACTCTTTCAAAGTTTTAGTGAAGCAGATATTATTCCATCGTGCTTCCATGTTCGGAAAGTTGTGAATGTTACTAAAACGTTCACTAGGCGCAACCCAAAGGTTGTTAGCGTTATCCTCATTCATGTACTCAAACTGGAGGGCCATCTTCATGTGGCGCTTCATCAAGGTAAATGCCCTGGAATTTTCTATCTCAGTTTGTGAGTCTTGAGCGGTTCCTTTAGAACATGGCTCTTGGATTGTAGGCAAATAAATATCCCGTGCCCGTAGAATCTAATGGAGTAAAATCGAGCTCGTTCAAGTTTGATATCCAAAAAGGAGAAACAAGAACGGATTAGTTTCGGAGTCAATGCTTCCACGAAAACTAGTATTAAGATTTCCGAGCCTTAATGCTACCAAGAAATAGATTTCCAAGAAATTTGGATTAGACCGAAACAATGATGTTTGAATGGTCAAAATAGATGCTCACGAACGCTCTTAGTCCGTAGCTTACGAACGCTCTTAGTTCGTTAAATCGATGCTTACAGACGCTCTTAGTCCGAAGTCTTACGAACGCTTTAGTTCGTTAATTGCATGAATCCCCACGATTCCGCTTTTCAATGATCGAACCCACGTTATAAGAAAGGTGGGATGTAGAAGAAGGGAGGTTTTCAAGTCCCCGAAGAAAAGAAGGAGTATTAAAGTACGAAAAACGGGAACTTTAATTATAAATACTTACTTGTTTGTTTGGAGCTTGAACACTTGATTCTTGAATTTTTGAACTTTCGGAAGCTTGATACTTAGTTGGGATTGCAGATGCTTCTTCAATCCTAATCTAGGATTGCAGGTTATTTACAATCCTGGTCGTGGCTTAATTGTTCGGTGGTGATGGCGGTAGTAGGTTTGAGTTACTACCGATGGTTGCAGGGATGCAGGCCGAAAACTGCTTCAATCCGGAGTTAGGATTGCAGTAGCAGTTCAATCCTAAGTTAGGATTGCAAACGGTTTGCAATCCTGGTCGTGGCAGATGGCTGAAGCGGAGCTGCAGGGGCAGTAGACTTGCGGCAAGACTGCAGGGGCAGTGCGCAAGGCAGCAGGGGCTGCTGTGAGGCTGCAGGGGCAGCGATACGGCGCTGCAAGCGCACGGGCGTGCAGGCTACAGCGAAGGAGCGTAGGGGCGCATAGCGCTGGGCGCGCGAAGGCAGGCTGCAGCGAAGGACTCGGCTAGCTCGGGCTAGGGGCTGCAGTGGTGAAAGAAGATTTTCGGGTTTTGGTTTTTGGTTTTCTGTTTTGTGGTTAGGGCTCGTGCTGATAACGTGTTTTAGTAAAAGAGATTCGAGAGAGAATTGATGAGAGAATTGTAATCATATTATTGAGAATAGGAGCCCTATATATAGAGATTACAAATTACTAGTTCTAATGTTACAAGGAATACCAATCCGTGTAGGATTGGGAAATCTAGAACCTTTTCTCCTATTGCTACTCCTAGTTTGATAAGGCACACTAAATCGATATTCCTTCAACAATGATACTATTACTTTTCAATTTTTCATAAGTATCTCAATTTCACCTTCTTATTTTGTGTATTGTACTCTTCTTCAAGAGATACATAATTAGGTTTCCTAATTTATGCTTTGAATGATGAAGTATTGAGAGCTTTCGGTATTTAGGGTTTTATTTTTCGAGCTCAGAAAATCACAATGAGCTCATCTTTTGTATTGTTCTTTCTTTGTCTAAAGTTTATGCATGTCTACATTATTATTATTTTTTCTATGAGAACAAAACAATTAGAGAAAATATTTAAAAAAAAACTTATCATGTTGATCTAAACGAAAAGCAGATGAAGAAGATAAGGGGAGCCAAGTTCAAAATATGACCAACTCAGTCAAACTACAATGTTGGCATTCTGCAAGACTCGATGGAATGAGAACTAGTAAATATGTGAACATAAATAGGTCATTTGCATCAATAACTAATATAGTCACAATAACAATGAACGAACGCTTGAAGGCGTACTCGTAAAGTATAACCTTCAAACGGTAGAATGTTGGACATTTTAAAAACTTTAGTCATAGAAAAAAAAATATAGGTAAGTGTGGACTTTAATGACAAAGAAAGTGACATATTTATAATCTTGACAAAATAAAGCAATCACTGTTAAGCTTGTTAATTAATAAGAGATCGATGAGGATGATTGATGAAATGCCAATATCACCTCCATTTTCATTCTCTAATGATTTTACCTTAATTTTATACATGATTATAGGTTTTGATATGTTGTAAAGTAACACTAAAGCTTAATCATGTGTACAAAGTACGAACTCATCACTAGCACCAAAACAAAAGTACAAAGTCACCAACTATACGCACAATAATGAATAGATGGCACATTGGCACATACGATATTACAAATTTCCCATTTCCCCTGTTTTTGGATTTTCCCATCATGTACAACAACAGCTTGATTCCAAATCTCAACAACATTTTAACTGCATGTCAAAAAATTAATCCCGATAAGTCCCTTCAAAGTTATTGTAGGGAGAGTCAGGCTGACTATATGTGTGTTCATTCAAAGTGCATTATCTGTTCTAAAGAAAAAGCGAGTCATTATCAAACGGACGCAACCTCTTAATTGCAGGATGAAATGAAGTGTCGCCGGAGTTAGTTCTGGTCGACAACATAGTGGGAAAGCGGGTTTAATTGTTTTATGACTTTGTATGAGCTTTATCTTTCTGGTATGTCATCGTTGTAAAGCAAATGAAGTTGCCAGATGTCTGGTATGTCAACCCTTGCTAGTCGGTGCATGTTTGAATACATAAGATTAGTGGAGGCTCATATTATTATTCCAAATGTTCTCTTGTTACTAATAGTAATTCAGGGTTTAGGCTTTATATATATATATCTCCCCCATTGTATTCAACAGTTTCATTAATGAAGGCTTGAGGGTAATTGCACTAGCTATTAATAAAGAGTACACTTTATGATTGCAAAAAACAATATCAACAGCAAATTATAGGAACAATGTTTACCTCTACACAGCCGCCTTCACATCTCCAAATTTCCATGGAGAACAAAAACAAAGTCTTTCCAGTTACGTCATACCTTACGTGATAATCCAAACATTATTTCATACCATACTCCTTTCATTTTCTCATGGGAAAAAAATGCAAACAGTACCTGACTTTTGGCCCATTAGTAACTTTAGTACCTGAAAAAAAAAAATTATATATATCACTTTGGTACCTCAAGTTCGAACCACGACCCAACATTAGTACCTGGATCGTTAACTCCGCTTAACTCCGTTACGGAGACTGCCAGCTGTCATATTTTAAAGGGTATTTTTGTCTCTTTGTATCTTAATTAATTTTTTTTTTCTTTAAGCATTTTTTCCTCTCTCTCTCTCTCTTCTTTCTTATCTTCTTCTTAATTCCCTCTCTCCAGATCAACTTGCAGATTCGTCCCCGTTCACTCAATCTCTTCTTCTTTCTCTTCGTCCTCGTTCAGCCAAATAAAACAGAGCTAGTGTCAATGTGAAGAAGAATTTCCAGATTTTTGGAACAAGAGACTCTAGCCTATAATCATCACACGGAAAATCCCGATCTTCCAAATAGAAATGGAAAATCCCGATCAGATGAGAGAGAGAGAGAGAGACAGTGGATCAGATGAGAGAGTTTTTTCCCAATCCAAAACTCCACAATCTTCGCTCTCTTCTTCAACCTCCAAAGCCCAAATCTTTACATCCAAAGCCCCAACCTTTCCCCAACCCTAATTCCCTGCCGTTCCCTCAAAATCAATTTCAAACGATGCTCTGCCTCGTCATTTTGATCTCCACATCAATTTCATGAACTTCTTCCTCTTCCCCTAACTCACCAATTTCACCAGAACCCAGTTGCTCTGAAACACCAGCAACCATCCTCCTCCCCAATTTAGAGGTGAGTACCTTTGGGTTTTGGGTTGCTTTTCGCCGCATTTTCTGACCTGGGTATCGAGCTTTTTCGGCGAAACCGGCCCGATTCGTAGAAATTGGACGGCGAAAACGACAGCAGGGACGATGATGAAGAAGACGATAGTATGGAGATGTTAGGAGGTGGAGGCTTTCGTGATTAATTGGAGGGAAGACTAAGCAGTTGCGTCCTCATATCTTTTTTTTTTTTTTTCTTATTCATGCTTTCTGGATTCGATTGTTGTGTATGAATGTTTGAAGCTTTTTTATGCAAATATTGCAT
The DNA here is from genome assembly GCF_958449725.1 of Rosa rugosa. NCBI lineage: Eukaryota > Viridiplantae > Streptophyta > Magnoliopsida > Rosales > Rosaceae > Rosa > Rosa rugosa. Next base: position 42,022,237 of record NC_084824.1, on the reverse strand, counting down.
CTTGGTTTGACAGGGCCGGTCTTGAGATTCCAAAGGCCTGAGGCGAAGAATTACAATGTGGCCTCCCATATATATAATATAGAAGTAAAATTGATTTAACTGATTAAAAAGGAAAAAAGAAGTAAAAGAGGCCGCTGGGAGTCGAACACTAGTTGGCTAATGTGCTGACAAACTGTGCTTCTGCTTGAGTTACATTGTAATATGCATATGTGAAAGCAAAAACGATATATATACGATATATGCCATATATACAGAACTGAATCCTTCGAGGCCCCCCGGAATCGGTGGCCTGAGACGGCCGCCTCAGGCGGCAACCCTCAGGGCCGGCCCTGTGGTTTGAGTATTTTTGGGTTGATTTTGATGGAATCGAAGCTTCCTCTAATCAGTCCACCGACTGTTTATGTTCTAAGGCATCAGTGGGTCTATTCGTGTGAGAAGGCCAAGCAATAGCTGGATTATAGTCCTAGAAGCTTGAAGGAAGGATTATAGTCCTCGAATCTGTAGGTTGATCTGGAGAGAGGGAAGAAGAGAGAGAGAGAGAGAGAGAGAGAGAGAGAGAGAGAGAGAGAGAGAGAGAGAGAGAGGAAAAAATGCTTAAAGAAAAAAATAATTAATTAAGATACAAAGAGACGAAAATACCCTTTAAAATATAACAGCTGGCAGTCTCCGTAACGGAGTTAATGGTCCAGGTACTAATGTTGGGTCATGGTTCGAACTTGAGGTACCAAAGTGATTTTTTTTTTTTTTCAGGTACTAAAGTTACTAATGGGCCAAAGGTCAGGTACTAAAGTTACTAATGGGTCAAAGGTCAGGTACTGTTTGCATTTTTTTCCCTTTTCTCATCACACTTTCACCCTATCTTTTTCCCATATACCAAATCATTGTGGTTTATTTGCCTTCCTCTAAAATTATAATTAGTACACACTAATAAACTACGTAAATTGAAAAGCTACAACTGCTTCTTGTTTACATAAATATATGAGACAGTTGATGGTCTTGTACTCAGATCACTTCTTTCCTGAGCAAGAAAAATATGCCTCAGGGCCAAAGTCAGATATCCCAACAGAGAAGGCTACAATAATTGCGGCAATTGTAGTTCTGCATATAAGGCCTAAGCCATCACATCTCAAACCAACAAAAATGGCGGAAGTCAAGCTCTTTAAGACATGGTCAAGCTCTTTTGCTTTGAGGATAGTTTGGGCACTGAAGCTCAAAGATGTCCCATATGATACCATATTTGAAGATCTCTCAAACAAAAGCCCTTTACTTCTTCAATACAACCTCATTCATAAGAAGGTTCCAGTGCTTGTGCACAATGGAAACTCAATTGCTGAATCTTTGGTGATCCTTGAATACATTGAGGAAACATGGAAACAAAATCCTTTGCTGCCTGAAGATCTTCACGATAAAGCCGCTGCACGATTTTGGGCCAAATTTGGTGATGACCAGGTAATCTAGCTCAACGTACCACTACTATTTCATCGTATAATCAGCTACTAACTTCTTGAACACTAGTTTCATATGGAGTTTCAAGATCGATATACACAATAAAGTTTGGTAAAGAATTCAATTCAGTTCACTATGTAAATATGTCTGTGGTTGTGCATGAAGATTTTTCCACCTATTGTGGACGCATTATGCAGTGAAGGGAAAGAGCAAGAGGAAGCTATTGTGAAAGCAAGGGAGAACTTGAAGTACTTGCAAGAAGAGCTAAAGGGAAAGAAATTCTTTGCGGGAAAGCAAATTGGATTTGCAGATATCGCTCTCAGATGGCTTGCACAACATGAGAACGTGTTTGAAGAGGTAGCTAGCATGAAGCTGATAGCAGAAGATGAGTTCCCATTGTTATCCCAATGGCAAAAGACTTTATCAGATGCTCCTATAATCAAAGAGAATTGGGCTCCTAGAGACAAACTTGTCACTAAATTTCAGGCTATCCATGAGCGTGAACTTGTCAAGAAGTTGAAGAAAGGGGCACCTAAGTGAAATGGTTAATTTGTCACATAAAGATGGACAAGAGCGAGAGTCAGGTACCAGTACCAGTAAGTGATAGAAGTAACAACCTGAAAGTTCTTAGCTTCCTCTTCATCGAAGGAGCTGCGCGCAGACGCCATATTTTGGGGTACGTAGTTTATAGGACTGTAATCTCTCCATCTTCTCTGCATGACTGTTTTGGATCTCCTCATCATAAAAATTAGTAGTTTTCTCAATCAGGGGATCCAAGATATCGCCATATATATAGTTTAATAAATATATGGCAATTTGTATCTGCATGCACAGATCGGCAATAATAATTAAAGTCAATATGGACTCTGCAATCCACAAAAAGAGAATTGAGAAAATTTACCTTGCGGTGAAGTGAAGGCGTGAAGCCATGCCAACCTAAATTCATCTCTGAAATGGGTCTCTCTCTGTCTCCCTTCTCTCTCTCTTTCTCTTTCTCTTTCTCTTTCTCTTTCTCTCTCCACAAAACCCAGACTTGGTCGGTTTGATTTCAAATCGGCAGAACAAAATGTAACGCCTCTTTTCTTTCTAGAAACGTTAATTAATTTTTGAATTTTGAACTATACACAATTGCGTTTCTGATATTATCGCCTTAAGAAAAGGGCGTTTACGTAAAAGGACGTTACCAAGGGCATCCCGCGGAGGCCTTGGTGGGACCAGTTTCCCTTTTTTTTCTTTATAGCCGATTATCTTTTGCTTTACAAAATTCATATTATATTATTTTCGTCCCTAGTTTCTCCACTCATAATTACCAAATTCTCCTTACCTTTCTGAAATGCAAGTACACCACCGTTTGGGATTAAGCCGCCAAGTGTCCATGCTAAATTTGCTTTTTTCTTTTTTTGGACCACAACCGATTGAGTAAGGACACCATGGAAAGTGTATATGAGAGTATCTCATCCCATTTCGTGTATAAGATTTCTACAATCTTTATGGAGTGCAAATTCGATCACATTATTATTAAACTATTCTATGAGAACAAAACAATCAGAGGAAATATTACGGCTAAACTCTACTATGACGATCTGAACGAAAATCAAATGAAGAAGATAAGGGGAGCCAAGCTCAAAATATGATCAACTCAATCAAATGATATGCTACAATGTCAGCATTCTGCACGACACGATCAAATGAGAACTAGTAAATATGTGAACATAAACAGGTCATTTGCGTCAATAGATAATACGGTCACAATAACAATGAACAAACATTTGAAGACATTCTTGTAAAGTATAACCTTCAAATGATATAACGTTAAACATGCCAAAAAATTTAGTCATAGCAAAAACGAATAGGTTATTGTGGATTTTAATGACAAAGACAGTGACATATCTATAATCATGACAGAATACAACAACCACTGTTAAAAGCTTCTTAAAGTATATCTATCAAAACTTTAATAAGAGATGATGATGATTTATGAAAAGCCCATTTTCATTTTCATAAACTAATCATTTTCCTTTAATTTTACACATAATCATAGGTTCTAATATGTTCTAAAGCAACACTAATAGCTTAATCATGTGCACAAAGAACAAACACATCACGAGCACCGAAAACAAAAGTACAAAGTCACCAACAACACACACATTAGCACAATAATGGCACCTACAGAATTACAAACTTCCCATTTCCCCTGTTTTTGGATTTTTCCTTCATATACAACAACTTGATTTCAAATTTCAACGACATTTTAACCGCATGTCAAAAAATTAAATTCCTGGGGAGTTTTCAACATCACCCCAATCATTTAATGCAACTGTGAGCCTGTGAGGCCAAGTCTGTCAGAACCTCAAACGGATAATAAAGCCACAGTGGCATTTACACATATTAGTGCAAAACCGAGGGCAAAGTCGTCACTTAAATCCTGTCATATTCTGAGAGCACATAGGTCTGTTCCCCCTTTTTCTTTTTTTGAGTCCTCGAAAACTTTATTTTTTTTTGTTGTTTTTTTATGTTTTCTCCTCCTCCTCCTCCTCCCTCTTGGGTTTTGACCGTTACTTTTTCTCAACGTCTCTCTCTCTCTCTCTCTCTCTCTCTCTCTCTCTGTGATCAAAGCTTCTTCTTCTTCTCTGCAATACCCAGGTATGTTTCTTCTATGTTATCCATTTTACTGATTCATTTGGAGTGTTTTGTTTCTGTGTTGTGTAGTTCATTTGGTAGAACAGTCTTACCAAAGCTGGGTTCTTTTTTCTTTTTCTTTTTTTAATCTGAGTTTCTTGAATATGGAAGCTCTTTCTTTCTACTCACCCCTGTTTTAGTTCAGTAGTTTCAGAAATAGATACTGTTTTACATGTGAAATGGGTTTTTTGTTTTGAGATGTTCTGTGTTCATATTCACTACAAGCTGAAAAAAAGAGTGATTGGCTTCTCATGTTTCTGTTAGTTTCAATTTTAAAGCCTTTTCCTTTCTATTGGCTGTTTTGATTTTTAGTTTGAAATCTCTATTTTTCATAATTGCATGATAAAGGCTTCATGTGTTGAATTTTAATTTTTCATAATATATACCTCCCAGCTTCTTGTGTTAATTTCATATGAACCATAAGATTTCATGGAAGTATTCAACATATACTTATTTCACTAAATTGATTTGTTTGTCTTCCATCTTCTATTCTTCTCTGTTTCAGATTTCACTATGGGCTATTGGTAATTTGATCTCTCTAGTCTCTTTTTGTTCCTCTGCTTTACACCTTTATCTTCTTTTTCAAAACCCTTCTGTTGTAACCTTGAAAAGTTGCAACTGAGGAGATCAAACTTCAACTTGACTACCTATGTTTACATTGCTTTTTCAATTTTTCTTTGAATCCTCCCTTTTCATTTTCCTTTATTACCTGCTTTGAATCACTATTTCATATTGAATTTGTTAGTTTTGAAACCCTAACCGTATATGTTGTTCCACAAGGCTAAATCGTTTTCTTTCAAGTTGGAAAAAACTCGAAGAATTTCATTATCTATTGAAACAACAGTTATGAAAGATTGATCTCTCCTTTTTCTGTGAGTTTCTTGTACTAGTAGTTTCCTAGCAAAAAGTTGTGTGTATAGGAGGCTCTTGCGCTAGTACTTTAGTAGGCAGTTATTGGCTTATTGCATAATCAGGATTTAATAGTTATGTTTTAGGTGTTTGGACTGATAGAAAAGGCTTGAAAGATTCTAAGTTCTCCTAATTGTTCAAGTTTGTGATGTTCTTAAACCTTCTTTGTGACTTAAATATAAAGAAAAGTACCCAGATCTTTTCCAAGTGTTTTTAGTCCTATAGGATATTTTAATTATGTGTATGTTGGTACTGAAATTTTGATTTCTCTGCAGATTCTTTCCTCTTCTTTGTTTCTTTTGTTTGCACATGCAAACATTGTTCATGTTGGAGTGAGGCTGTTGAACTCCTCTGCTAATCAGGCTCAGAATATCCTTATGTATCTGGCAAGAAATACAGAAGACTACCCTTGTGATTTTGGTTTTGATCCGAGTCTGAAAAATTCATAGGCCGAGAGGACAAGTTAAGAGAAAGCTAGAGATGGGATGTTCTACATCTAAGCTAGATGATGAAGAAGCAGTTCAACTTTGTAAAGATCGAAAGAGATTTATTAAACAGGCTCTCGAACAAAGAGCACGATTTGCATCTGGACACTTGGCCTATATCCAGTCCCTGAAAAGAGTTTCGGCTGCTCTTCGTGACTATATTGAAGTGGATGAGCCTCATGTGTTCTCATTAGAGTCCTTCATAACCCCACCATTCACTCCAATAAAGAAAACAAGTCCTGGTTTTATCTGTGACAGTACACCTAAGATCAGGAGGATTTCATCAAAATCCTTCTCACCTGCACAAACCCAATCCGAACCCCATTCATCTGTGAAGATACATTACCTAAGATCAGGAGGAAATCCGGCAGTGTCAGTGGAAGAGAGACCACCTCAATCATCGGAGACAGTCAGTGGAAGTCCTGGTTTTATCTGTGACAGTACACCTAAGATCAGGAGGATTTCATCAAAATCCTTCTCACCTGCACAAACCCAATCCGAACCCCATTCATCTGTGAAGGTACATTACCTAAGATCAGGAGGAAATCCGGCAGTGTCAGTGGAAGAGAGACCACCTCAATCATCGGAGACAGTCAGTGGAAGTCCTGGTTTTATCTGTGACAGTACACCTAAGATCAGGAGGATTTCATCAAAATCCTTCTCACCTGCACAAACCCAATCCGAACCCCATTCATCTGTGAAGGTACATTGCCTAAGATCAGGAGGAAATCCGGCAGTGTCAGTGGAAGAGAGACCCCCTCAATCACCAGAGACGGTCAGAGTAGAAACTTACTCTCCAGTACACCAGTTTGGAATGGATGGTTTCTTTGCAATGCAATCTTCTCCAATGAATTCTTCTTCATTCTTCTCCTATTCCCCTAACAACAGGCCCAATATCCCTCCACCTTCACCTCAAAACTCTCAATGGGATTTTTTCTGGAACCCATTTTCATCATTAGATTACTATGGTTATCCCACTCCATCTAGTATTGATCAGACAGTCATGGATGATGAGAATAGAGGACTAAGGCAGGTCAGAGAAGAAGAAGGGATCCCTGACTTGGAAGAAATTGAAACTGAGCAAGAGGATTGCTATGATGAGGCAAATGTAAGACAAGAAAGGGATAAAATGGATCTAAACTACAACAGAGAAGAAGTTATTGTTGAAGACGTTGATGATGAGGAGGATGAGGATGAGGAGACGGTCAGCGGAAACGAAACTGAGCATGAAGCAGAAATACCCTCCCATGATCATGTTACTATAGAGGTGCGAGCTCAGACTGCAAGACAAGTTGAAACTAGTAATCAAGGAACGGCAGTTGTTGATCGAGAGGCCAAGGAAGAAACACCAGGATTTACTGTTTATGTAAACCGAAGGCCAACGAGTATGGCAGAAGTTATCAAGGATTTAGAAGATCAGTTTGTGATCGTTTGCAATGCAGCCAATCAGGTCTCGGCGTTGTTAGAGGCCAACAGAGAGCAGTACTCATCAACCTCCAATGAACTCTCAGGTTTGCTTACTTGGCTATGACATCTACTGTAAATTAATTCCCTTTACATTTGAGCATTTTTTTTCATCTTACTATCTTAAATGTGGAAGTCTGTACTCAATAGTTATGGAGATAACCTAAGTGGACATGACTTGAATTTGACTGTGGCTGTAGAAGACCGAAACATCCAGTTTAGCTTTCGTTTATTCCAGATAATACAGGGATATAAAGCAAACTGATCTGTTATGTCATATTCACTAGAACTAATTTGGATTTCAGTATGGCAATATGTGGTTAAGGAATGTCAATGTTTCATCAAACCAACTCTTCATTTTGGATCTCATATTTCCTTTATTTCGCTGGATTTCATGTTTCATCAAACTGACATATTTCCTTTATGTCAAAGTTTGAGGTTATTAATAGAACTAATTTGCTGTAGCAGCCATGAAAATGCTGAACCCAGTAGCTTTATTTCGCTCAGCATCCTCGTCTCGCTCAGCCTCATCCAGATTTTTAGTGACTTCTTCCTGCTCCAAAGATGAAGGTTATGAAAGCAGCAGTGACTTCTCAGAGGAGCCCTGCATGTTTTCAGGTAGTCACCAATCAACATTGGACAGATTGTATGCTTGGGAGAAGAAACTCTATGAGGAAGTCAAGGTATACTTCTAACAGAAACTGATTTACTTTTTAAGTAAGGAGTATGCAATTAGCCATAGTTGATGATGATAATATCATCACTGTGCTTATGCTTGAACCAAAAATTATAAGAGCTTGATCAGTGTGTCACCTACTTCGCAGTCTGGAGAAAAGGTTCGGATGACATATGACAAGAAATTAAAGCAACTCCGGAACCAAGATGTAAAAGGCGATGACCAATCTGCTCTAGAAAAAACAAGGGTATCCATTAGAGATCTGCATACGCAGATGAAGGTTTCGATACACTCAGTTGAAGCTATTTCAAAGAGAATTGAATCCTTAAGGGATGAAGAACTGCAGCCTCAACTTTCAGAATTGGTGCAAGGGTACAACACATTAACACAATATCACTTGGCTTTAGCACTCATTAACAACACATATAACACACAATGTGCAACGCAAATCTAATCACTCTGTACTAAATGTACTTACCTTCAGGTTGGCAAGGATGTGGAAAGTAATGGCAGAGTGTCATCAGACACAGAAACGAAGCCTCGATGAAGCCAAGCTTTTACTAGCAGGCACACCTTCAAAACTGGAAGCTAAAAGGCTTTCTTCTTCCAGTTCAGTCACTGATCCAAACCGGCTAGCACGTTCTGCAGCCAATCTTGAGACCGAACTGAGGAATTGGAGAGCCTATTTTGAGTCATGGATCACTTCTCAGCGATCCTACGTACGCGCATTAACAGGATGGCTTCTCCGTTGCATGAGGGCTGATCCAGATACATCAAAGTTGCCATTCTCTCCTCGTCGCTCTAACGGTGCTCCTCCAATATTTGGAATATGCATCCAATGGTCAAGGTTTCTAGATGCCATACGTGAGACCCCAGTGCTAGATGGACTAGATTTTTTCGCAGCTGGTATGGGATCTCTCTATGCACAGCAGGTTAAAGAGGATTTACGTAGAGCTCGGATAGGTTCAAAGAGGTTCGAGTCAACTGAGGAATTCAGTGGGAATATGGAACTGGTGGAAGTTGGTCAAGTTGAACAAGTAATGACTGCAGATAAAATGGCTGAAGTTGCCATAAGGGTACTTTGTGCTGGAATGTCAGTTACTATGAGCTCACTGACAGAGTTTTCTATTGCTTCTGCTGAGGGGTATGCTGATCTTGTGAATCAATGGGACGATGCCAAGACTAGAGCTTGAATGTGACTCTAGATTTTTATGGGGTAGTTTAGGAGTGGGTGTCAAATGTAATTACGAGTTAAGCTATTTATAAATTATTAGAGTAGAGTTGTTGCCACCCTAATCCTTATGTTTATTTCCCAAGCAGGTAGAAACAGAATACGCTGGTTGTTAAGAATGTAATCTTACATAACGAAGGGTTAAATACTCGAATCTATAATCGATAGCCACCAATGAACTCCAAATCCCTATATGCAATTCATTTTAGCACATAAAAAGAAAACCAAGCATCAAAACCCTAAGATGAGCTCAAACACGAGGAGCTCCAGAATTCCAGTTTACCACGATGCATCCTTGCTAAGAGATCTGAAAGACCATACCAAGCAAGTGCTCACACAGAATAGCCATATGTATGAATTACATCATTTACACTTTGTACTTCAAATTGAATAAACTTCACAGTAGGTTCAAAAATTAAACAATATGAAATAGAATTGCATCATGGTTCAACCCTATTCAATGATCTTTTTCAGCAAAGCAAAGCCTAATAGCCAGAGGGATGAAATCATGAAATTCATCATGGTTTAACCTTTATCCAATTCACATTGAATAAAATTTACACGAGTATAAGCACTGCTTCAAAAGTTAAAATGTTATAATATGACGAGTGAAAAGTATATCTTCCAACCCTCGATTCTAGGTTTCTAACTTGATGTTCCAATAAATCATAGAACGTACTGGTGTTTATTTTCCAAAATTTCTAACCTTGTCATACTACAAAAATGAAAGAACAGGATTACAGGAAAACTCATCCTCATCACAACTCATGCTACTGGGGCAAAAATGCTGGTGTAGAGATTACAAATCAGACAAAATGATTAACTCTTTCTATTCATTGTAATCAAAGCCTTCATCATCATCATCAAGCTCAACCTCAACCCCATCAACTTGACCCATGAGAGTGACAAAAAGTACAACCGAAACCAGCTGTGCTACCAAAAAATATTTGGCCCTTCTCTTAAAATCTTTCTCCTCCTTTGTTTTTTCCCTTTTGGGTTTGGTCTTGGGCTTAGAACCTGATCAATAAAATAAGCATAACAGAAAATGCAAAATAAGTTACGACCAAGGTGGCCCTGATCTAAGATAATCTAGCATTCCAATAATTATATAATTTTAATCCCATCAATATTTAAGGGTTCAAATTCAGAAAACGCATGCTAAGTTCTAATAATCGATGACTTGCCTGTCATTAGCTATGTATCTTTTAGAAAGATTTTGTGTCCCTATTATGTCTTTCATTAATGTGCAGGAAAGCAGGTATCTCACATGATAAAAACTACAAAAATACAAACTACAGCTTTCAGTTCAAGAAAGGCCTAAGGCGTCCTGCTCATATTAATAGCTTTTATGCACTCAAAAGTAACATCCTACGTTTTTAAAGAAAAATAAGATGGTGAACTGCTTGTGGTCAGACCAACTCTACTCTCAAATCCCACTATATAAACAAAAATAGAGGGCAATGACCTGCTGTGTCAAAGGTGATCAATAAAATCAAATTATTTAATCCGAGATAACTTAAAGATATACAAGACTTGAACATTAAGTATATGAAAGTGTCTTACGCCAGTTTGAAGGACCTCTTCTCGGAGCTGATGATGAAGGATTTGCATGGGAGTTTGGGACTGAAGATGAAGTACTCGCATCAACAAACTCCATATTAACCCTACTGGCATACCCAACGAGGTTCTCATGTTCTAAGAGCTTGCTCCGGAGAATTGATGTTTCCTAAAAGCATAAAATAGCAAGCAGTGTTAAAATAATCCAAAAGTAAATTGAAAAGGGCAACATAAAAATAGGACAAAAAACAAAAACAAAAGATACAACTTAGTTTACCACACAGGACCAAGTTCCTTTGGAAAAATTCAAAATATATTTATAAGAGGTTTGAAATCATTTTTTATAATCCAAGATTCCTCATTAATTCATGATAACATGAAAAACCATGAGTACAGAATCAGGAATTGTCACCACAATAACATTGCATAAATAAGTCTCACGTTAAAACATGGTATGGGAAAGATCAAAGCAGGTCTTGAAAACCTAGCAGCTATTAAATCCTAAGGAAAAAGCGGGACAGCATGCATTATCTCAGTTGATAGATGAATAAAGCTATAAATGAATTGTCAGGAGAGTCATCTGCCTCCAAAAAATTGCTTCCAAGACTTCGTCGACTTAAATTTAATCACAGATTGGGTCAAATTTTGTGCACATAGCAATGACATCTGAGTTTAAGTCAGTAGCAGTATCATTCTTATTTGTTTTACCTCTCTATTTTGGTACAGAAGATATACTCAATTCACAAAACTGTCAGTTATGGTGTCAAATTTTGTTTCAAGTAAAGGACATCGAGTGTCATTTTCATCTTGTATTGATATTTGATTTTTCATACAAATCAATCACTAGGGATTTATTTAAAAATATCATTATAAAGCTTATAGTTCAGACCATGGAATAAAGTTGCACAACAGTTAAAAGCTTAAAATTATTGATAAAATCATATAGACAACTGTACAGATCATAATTTATAATATAGTCACCGTTTTTTGCAGTTCTACCAGGCATGACTCAAATAAATCTCCCATTCAGTAAATTTTCTCGCAAACTCTTTTCTTGATACAGAAATCAAGCAATCAATACTCTCTCAGTTATGCACCTTACTGATGCTACAATGAAATCTAAAATTCTAGCTGGCAACTCAATTTCCATGGATTCAGAGAAAGTAACTGATCCAATTAAACATGAATGGTGCTAACATAAAATTTGACTTACCGGTAATGCTTGAAGAGTGATAAGTGCCTGGCTCAAAAAGACAGCATCCAAACTTGACGGCCTACTCAAAAAAGAAAATTGCAGGTAGAAATACAATCAGCAGGTTAGTATTAGTCACCACTTCACTTTTAAAGTACGTTGATACAAAATGAAATGAAGAGTTGTCCGCGGGCTTCATTCTAAAAGGGAACAACAATCTAAGTATACAAGATATTGAGCAAATCACCTGTTTTCAAATAAAAACATTTGATCCCCCAATCTACTAGACAGAGCTTCAAACGCAATGCTGGCTCTCTTGTATATCTGTCCATTAATTTTTTAATTTTCAGACCAACAACATTATATGATTTTCATAAAATAGAAAACATAGAGAGAGAGAGAGAGAGAGAGAGAGGTAGAGAGTGAAGACCAGGGGCGAGGTAGAAAAGACAAAGACAGAGAAAGTACTAAGATCAGTGGAAACAATGGACCTGTTCTTCTATTTCTTCAGCATTGTCCTTAGTAATCCCAAGTTGCCGCTTGACATTGTACACTTGCTTCAAGAACAAAACTTTTCCTATTGGCCAAGGAAGATCAGAACAATATATAGTTTGGGCAGAAGTACCATCAGTTCCCACCCAGAGCTCATACTTGATTGCATCAGCAAGCCAGGAGCTAACCATGGCCTTCATAGATATCCATTCCGGGACTGATTGGAATTCAGTGTCCAGATCAACAATGCCATCTTCTTTCAGTCTCTCAATCACGCCACCCTTCTCATTATTATAGGCCACGTACTCACCAGATTCAACATACGGAATTTTATCTAACACAAAAGACCGCAATCAATACACTGATTCTCTTGCTCTCTCACACTCACACCCATCCGCAAACTAACATTTGAAGATTCCATTGGCATTAACTGAACAAAGACTCATTATTCCATAAATTCACAAACACAGTATAGTTTCCAGTGCCAATGAAATTGCATATTCCTGAATACAGAAACCTAGCTATACTGAATCAAACCCGAAAAATACCGCAATGTATAACATCAAGAAACCATGATACATATATATATGCAGAGTTGGCATCACATATTTAAGTAAGTTGAATGAAAAACCCTAGATTAGTAGCGGTGAGAAAAATCAAGAACTTGGCATTCAAGAAAAAACACAATGCACAAAACTTAAAGAACAGTCCTTTTCCCAATAAAAGAAGTAAAATTTGAGAGAGATGGAATTAGGGTTGGTACCAGAATCAGGGTAGGTGAGATTATAGTCCAATTGAAAGGGGAGGTTAGCGAATTTGAGGTAGAAGTAGAGGGGCAAGCATGAAGGGCAAGCAGTAGGGAGGCCAAAGCAGGGCTTCCTCACCACGAGAGTATAGTCTTCCATGTAGAAACAGATTAGGGTTTTGACTTTGAGAAGCCAGAAGCGAAGTGGATGTTGCAGAGAGAGACGTGGAGGAAAGGTTTCTTGAGGGTTTTGGAAATTGGCTTGGTAGTTGGTACTGAAATGGGTTCACCCAGTCTGAGGTTGGGCGGATCCGGGTCGAACATGGGTCATGGGTCCGTCTACAATTATCCAACCTAGGTTTTTCTTTCTTTCTTTGGTCAATACCAAGTGGAGTAGACTTTACTTCAGCCCTGAAAAAAGAATTTTGCATTCTGAAAATGCTTGTTTTTCTATTTCCGATTTCACATATATGACAATATATTAATAAGGAAAAAGTATATCGTGAAAGTATTATGGTGCAAAGATTAAAAAATAACACCACATGACTATACTACCGTATGTGAAATAGACAAGTTGATCTACCTAGGAGCAGTGGCGGATCCAGAAAAATTTTTCAGGTAAGGCAAGACAATGGCAGGTTGAAGGAAAAGGGGAAGGGAGGAAAATTAGAGGGAAGCTATAGATTTTGGAGGCAATTGTGAAGATTTTGGAGGCAATTGTGAAGAGTTTGCCCTGCTTTGCCCTATTTCTGCCATTTTCTTCCCCAATTCACCTGATTTTGCCCTATTTTTGCCATTTTCGCATACCTTGCCTATACCAAACCTGTGAAAACTCAAAAATCCAGTCTAGGTAAGCGCTTAAGCTGGCCTTTATATGAATCCGCCAGTGCCTAGGAGAGCTTCAACCTCTTGTAGATGTTTATAAAAATGATAAGGGATTAGAGGATAACATATTTATTGATCATGTTCGACTATTCTTCTTAAAAAATTTATATATATTTTAAATTGGAAAGGATCAAATTTACATATGCTAATATTCATGAATCACTTTTTCCAATCCTTTCACATGTTCTATCCTTCGTTATCAAGCCATGGAACCAACTTCAACTCTTTATTATAAGGACCTTCTTTGATCAAATAAGGGACCTAACTTTAAGAGTTTCTAATTGTAGTTGTGTTGCTTTGTTTTTTGGTATCAATTTTCTTTTATTTTTTTTTCGATCAAATATGCACTCAAACGTTAAAAGCATATTGGTTCCGCTTCCATTGTAACACTTTTGCAGCTACACCATAAGCATTAATGAAAAATGCCATCAAATTGTCTACTCAATCATACATAGTATAATATAACTACATATGCCTCGTTAATGAATCCCATAGATTGAGTGTGACATTACAATTTTGTTCATTAATTGCTTCACCTTAGAGTATTTTTCACTTAATAATTATCACGTTTACTTTTCCATATTTATTCCAAGTTATAGTTTTTTTTTTTTTTTTTGAAGAGAAGGACGACAAATTTTATTGAGACTTGCAGCCCTGAAACTAAGGCATGTTTAGCTAACTTATGAGCTAACATATTCGATTCCCTATAGATATGAGAAAAGAAAGAACCTGCTAGATAAGGAAGAGAAGCAGAAATATCATCAACAATCCTTCCCAAGTCAGAAGTATCATCACCCTCAGCTCGAATAGCTTGAACTAGTTGAAGGCAATCAGACTCAAAAATTACCGGAGCTAGATGATTATCCGTCACCACACTGCAAGCCAACCTACTAGCTAATGCCTCAACCACCAATGGAGACCAAACATCAGCACATGGCTCACAGGCTCCAACTACCACAGTACCAGTATCATCTCGAATCACCACACCCAGTCCTCCTGTATGTGTTGCCTGATCAAAAGCACCATCAATATTTACTTTCAGCCAGCCAGCCGAAGGAGGGCTCCAAGGACGCCCAACCGTAGGCCTGGTACCCCTAAATGCAGCCTTAAAGGAGTGGTAAGAAGTAACAACTTGAAAGTAAACTTGATGCGTGTGAAGGAATTTACCAGACCATAACCGTTGATTACGTTCCTTCCACACCCCCCATAGCAACATGAACAACAATGAAAATGAACTCTCTGAAACCAAAGAATGACAAAGTACTAACCATTCAAGCAATGAACTTGAAGGGGTAGCCAGGACAGGTGACAAATGTGGAGCTAGAGAAATCACCTCACGAACAAAATTGCACTCTCTACTTACATGAGAAACCGTCTCCTCTTCTGCGTCACAAAATAAACAACCTTCACCCACAGGAACCTTGCGGCTTCTAAGCTGTGATGCAGTGGGAAGAATAGAAGCACAAGTTCTCCAAATATGTATCTTGACTTTACCTGGAATTTTGGCATCCCATAGATGCTTCCAAAAACTGGGAATAATATCAGAAGGAGAGCTACCCGAAGTAGCTTGATGTAGAGAGCCAAAAGCCACCTTATAAGCACTTTTAGTAGAAAATCTGCCCTTCTTATCAAAGTGTCATATATATCTATCAGGGACAACATTAGAACTAAGAGAAATTGAACAAATTAGGCTAGCCTCCTCAGCATCAAAGCTAGCGTGAATTAACTCCTTATTCCAACAGCCATCAACAATTAAATCACTCACCATCACAAGTGGAGAATCACCATACGTTACAGGGAGGAAAAAAACAGGTCGTGGAATCCAAGGATCATCCCAAATTCTGATAGATGTACCATCACCAACCTGCCATCTAATCCCTCCAAGCAAAACTGATCTAGCGGCAAATATACCCCTCCAGCAAGCAGAAGCATGACATGGTGCAGGGGCAGTCAAGAAAGTAGACTGAGGAAAGTATCTAGCTTTGAAAAGGCGACTTACAAGTGAATCAGGCTGACGCAATAATCTCCACCCCTGCTTAGCAAGTAAGGCTAAATTGTGTGCATGTAGGTCCCGAAAACCCATTCCTCCTTCTTCTTTAGGTCGGCAGAGGCGATCCTATGACATCCAATGAATTTTCCGTTCATTGGGTTTACTCCCCCACCAAAAACGGGCACACATTTGATGTAGATCATCGCAAAACTCCTTAGGGAGCAAGAAGCAACTCATAGCGTAGGATGGTAAGGCCTGAGCCACCACCCTAATTAGTAAATCCTTTCCTGCTCCACTAAGCAACTTCCCTTGCCACCCAGCCAACTTCTTACTCAAACGCTCTTTTATGTATGAAAAAGATTCAGTCCGATTTCTTCCCAAATAAGTGGGAAGCCCTAAATACTTCTCGTGCTTAGCTTCAACAGTTACCCCCAGAAAATCTGACAAAGCAAGCTTATCAGCTTCAGGAACCCTTTTACTGAAAACAATGCTACTCTTGGTGAAATTAACTTGTTGACCTGAAGCCAATTCATAATCATGCAGAACAGATTGAATATGTTGACACTCGCTCAAAGTAGCCTTTCCAAAAAGAAGACTGTCATCTGCAAATAAAAGATGATGAATAGCAGGGGCACCCTCACAAATCTTAATCCCTTGCAGGTCACCATTCACCACTTTACGATCCAATAAAGCAGAAAAAACTTCTGCACACAATAGAAATAAATAGGGAGAAAGGGGATCCCCTTGCCTGAGCCCCCTAGTAGGTGTCAGATAACCTCTTGGTTGCCCATTAATCAGGAATGCATATCTCACTGTAGTAACACATTGCATTATCAGACCAATCCAGGACTCATCAAACCCCATCCTAAGAAGCACGGCCTCCAAAAAACTTCATTCCATACGATCATAGGCTTTACTCATATCAAGCTTCAGCGAGAAAACACCCTCTGAACTTGAGTAACAGTTATGAATAAAGTGTGACACCTCGTTTGCCACAAGAGTATTATCCGTAATTAATCTCCCAGGAATGAAGGCACTCTGAAATGGAGATATAATTTTGGGCAATATTTTCTTGAGCCTGTTAGCAATAACTTTGGAGCAAATTTTATAGACAACATTGCATAGAGCAATAGGACGCAAATCAGCAACTGAAACTGGATCTTTCACCTTGGGTATTAAACAAATATGTGTAAAATTGATCTCACCAGAGAATTACCCTGTCTGAAGGAAATTTTGGACTGCCGACATCACATCTCCTCCCACAACATCCCAATATTTCTGAAAAAATAAAGGAGGCATCTCATCAGGCCCAGGAGCCTTAGTTGGGTACATCTGAAACAAAGCAGCTCGTATCTCGTCCCCGGAATAAGGAGCACACAAATCTGCATTCATCTCAGGAGTCACCCTTGGTTGCACAGTTGCTACCACTGCTTGCATATGATTAATGTTTAAATCATTTGCCTTAAACATATTAGAAAAGTACTGCAGCACAACAGCCTCCATCCCGTTCATTGAGTCCTGCCAAACTCCATTGTGGTCAAACAAACCAAGAAGCCGGTTTTTAGCCCTCCGATTAGATGCTTTCCTATGGAAAAATTTCGTGGTCCTGTCCCCCTCAGATAACCAAGTCACTTTGGATCGTTGCTTCCAATAAGCATTCTCATCCGCCAATAAACCATCGAGCTTGGAATTAAGCACAACACACTCCTCTTGATTTTCAGAAGACATAGGCAGATTAAACAAAACCTGCAGCCGGTCACGTATAAGTCCAATCTCCCTACGTCGTGCCCCAAAAAAATTCCTTTGCCATTGACTTAAAGAAAATCTGGTCTGCACAATCTTTTTCGTTACTTGGTTCATGGGAAACCAAGTACATTGGTGTCCCATCCCTGTCTCACGACATCCTGACATTCATCATGCAATGTCCAAAAACTTTCGAACCGAAACCTGTGTCGACGATGTTCCTGAACAGTAATGCTACAACGGTAGACTCCCAAAAGAATAGGAGTATGATCACCATGAATGGGGGCCAAATGAACAACCCTAGCTGCAGTGAACACATCAGTCCAGGTCGCCGTGGCTACAGCCCTATCAAGGCGGTTGCGCATCCCCGGCCCTCTCCAAGTAAAAGGAGAACCCTGGAAGCCCAGATCAAAAAGGTCGCAGAAAGATAGAATATCTCTAAATGGCTGCATTTGGCTTTCCCTGCACACTACACCACCCTCCTTCTCATAGGCGTGCAACAGTTCATTCATATCACCCACCACCACCCAGGGAAGAGAGCATTCTGCACTAAGCGAATGGAGCAACGCCCAAGTGCGATGACGGTCTACCGTCGCCGGGTGTCCATACAAACCCGTAAGGCGCCAAACAATCCCAGAACCATCGGATTCTTTTACTTCCACATCAATATGGTTCAAGGATTTAGAGCGAAACTTGATATCCACGCCATCAGACCAGAACATAGCCACTCCACCAGACGGACCGACACTAAACACGGCCTCACAATTCAAATACCCAATGCGCAATCTCAAATCCCGCATATACTCCCAGTCAGCTATCTTCGTCTCTGACAAGAAGATAATTGATGGTTGCCTCTGTTGAATAAGCAATTGCAGTGCATGAACCGACGCGGGGTTGTTCAATCCGCGACAATTCCATGCCAAAATCTCCATTCTGTTTTGGAGATGCAGAGCTCGACGTGAGAGAAGAGCAGATTCAAATTAGTGTTTTATGTGTTAGGATTTATTCTTTAACTAAACAATAAGTCGTCAAGAACGTGGAAAGTTCTATTATATATTATAAAATAAAATTTTGATAAATTAATAAAATTTGGATCAAAGAAAATTTATTAACTTAGCGAGATTATTAATTAATCGAGCATTTAAAGCTTATTATTGACGTAAGTTTTATGCTAGCATTTTGGAAGGCTATGAGACAGGAGCAACAAATTCCAAAAAAAAAAAAAAAAAAACATTTTGAATGCTATCAACTTTATTAATTAATGTGTCTTGGACTATTGATGTCGATCAAGACAACAATCATAGTAAATTATTTTTGGTATTGCAAGATCCGCTCAATTAAAGGCATGGCTTCTCAAATACAAGGTGGTAAAGAAGAAGGAATCCAAGAATTATCTAAAATCATTTCTAGTCTAAAGGCCGATGGACGTGGAACTTCTTCTTTTGAATTATCAAGTGAAAATGATGCACTAATGGAAAAGCTAGTGATGAGGAGATAATTGATACACCTAATGTTGATGATCATGATCCTGGTGACAGTTGTGTTATACCAGTTGTTTCTCCAAAAGAGGTATTTCAAGCAACAGTGACCTTAAAACACTTTTTGCTACAATGTGAAAAACATATACCAACTATGTTGTATGCATTCTAAAAGATGAAGGATGAGATTGAGCTCGATTTAGGGGGACAGAAAAAGCAAAAGACAATAGATGCATATTTTGATAAATTGTGGAATTAAGAAAATAAGTTGTCAAATTTTTTCTTTTTTCAAGAATAAATTTTTTCTTTTAATCAAATGCTTCTTAAAAACTCTTTGTTCAGGTGTAGGAATGGCAATGGGCTGGGTTGGGGATGGGGATCACAATATCATCCCCATCTCCGGGGTCATTCTCCACCCCCATCCCCGCCCCAATCCCCAATAAAAATATATGGGAAAAATTCACCAACGGTGTCTGGACACTTAGGGGACTTTCAGAATGATACCTGAACTTACAAAGTTATCAATGTGATACCTGGACTCATTTTTTCGTATCAACGTCGTACCTATGACCAATTTCCGTAACGGCTCCGTGACGGAAATTGGCCGTAGGTATCACATTGATACGAAAAAATGAGTCCAGGTATCACATTGATAACTTTGTAAGTTCAGGTATCATTCTGAAAGTCCCTAAGTGTCCAGACACCGTTGGTGAATTTTTCCCAATTTTGCACGTGCGATGCACGTGAGTCACTTAATGAAGACAAAAGGACCGATTTACCCTCAAATTCTTTCTTTCTTTTCTTTTCTTTTTTTCTTTATTCTTCTTTCTTTCTTTCTTTCTTTCTTCTTCTTCTTTTCTGGTTTCTTCTTCCCCTGATTTGAATCATCAAGATTCAAATCATCTTGCTCGTCCGATTCCCACCGCCGATCGCCGATCAAACACCGCCGCTGCGTCTCAATCCACCTTCATGCACCACAGATGTTTTTGGTTCCCCCAACTTCAAATCCTATAGCAAATTGAAATTGTGCATTGAGGCTTCACCGCTCACTCCGAGTTCATCCCCGCCGCCGTCGCCAATGACTTGACCACAACAACCTCCACCACCGCACAACAACGTCGTCCTCCGCTGCTTCTCGATTGGGTTTGGGGATAAGGACTGCTTCTTCCTTCACCGCTAGCGAAATCGTGGAGGCTCAAGGCCACATTCTAAGGACCACCGGCCGGAAGGACCGCCACAGCAAGGTTTGCACCACCAAAGGCCCCAGGGACCGCAGCATCAGGCTCGTCGCCCACACCGCCATTCAATTCTACGACATGCAGGACCGGCTTGGATACGACCAGCCTAGCAAGGTCGTCGATTGGCTAATCAAGAAAGCCAAGGCCGCAATCAACGAGCTCGACTAGCTGCCACCGTGGAACCCAAACTAAATTTATGTTCATACAACATTTTCTCCGACGATGCCGATATCCGCCGCGCAGGACACGCAGAACGTGAGCCTCAATTTCTCGATGGTGGAGGCTCCGAGTTCTTTGTCTACTAATCGGCGAGGCACAATGGTGGGTAGCAGCGGAGTGGCGAAGCTGGAGAATAAGAACAGCTCGAATTTTTTGCAAGTGAGGATGGTGTGGAGGCCGAAGTTGTTAATCTTTATCTGCCTAAAATTGCCTCTGATCGAAGTTGGGCTAGAGGCCGAAGTTGTCAGCTAAACCGATGAAGTTGCAGGTGAGGATGGTGTGGAGGTGGTGTTGCATGTCGGGAACGAAGGAGAGGATGGAGGGGTGGGATTGGAGTTGTGATTTGAGAGTGGAGGGCTGGCGGGGTCTGAGTTTCTGATCAAACGTGTATAAAAGGGGGTCGGAGGAGAGAACGAGAGTGGTGGTGGTCAAGTCATTGGCGGCGGCGGCGGGGATGAACTCGGAGTGAGCGGTGAAGCCTCAATGCACAATTTCAATTTGCTATAGGATTTGAAGTTGGGGGAACCAGAAACATTTGTGGTGCATGAAGGTGGATTGAGACGCAACGGCGGTGTTTGATCGGCGATCGGCGGTGGGAATCGGATGAGCAAGATGATTTGAATCTTGATGATTCAAATCAGGGGAAGAAGAAACTAGAAAAGAAGAAGAAGAAAGAAAGAAAGAAAGAAAGAAGAATAAAGAAAAAAAGAAAAGAAAAAAAAGAAAGAATTTGAGGGTAAATCGGTCCTTTTGTCTTCATTAAGTGACTCACGTGCATCGCACGTGCAAAATTGGAAAAAATTCACCAACAGTGTCTGGACACTTAGGGACTTTCAGAATGATACCTGAACTTACAAAGTTATCAATGTGATACCTGGACTCATTTTTTCGTATCAACATCGTACCTACGGCCAATTTCCGTCACGGAGCCGTTACGGAAATTGGTCATAGGTACGATGTTGATACGAAAAAATGAGTCCAGGTATCACATTGATAACTTTGTAAGTTCAGGTATCATTCTGAAAGTCCCCTAAGTGTCCAGACACCGTTGGTGAATTTTTCCCAAAATATATTGGGGATTCCCCGTCCCCATCCCCACTGGGAACTAAGCCTCCAAACCCGTCCCAAATCCCCAATAAGAATTTAATAGATAAAATATTTTTTTTTTTCTCAAATTGTCTTTTTTAAATCAAAATTTACAACAAATAAAATTAAAACATGATTAAATTCATAAATTATAATTCAGTGAGTGCAAAAGTCAAAACACCGCCAATGAGGTTTGGCTCAGTTGGTAAGGGCGGACTAGTGCTGGAACCCCCACCCGAGTTCGATCCCCGCTGCCAACAGGCCTCGTTGGTTCGCGATCTATAAGTCCTCTGCGAAAATCCATACTTGTGGGCTGTGCGACACTCATACGTAAGTCCTTCAGGGTTGAGGTTGCAGGCTTGCCCTGGCAATGGTGGTGTAGCGTAATCAAGCTCTCACCTAAACTTTTTGTAACCAAGAAAAAAAAAAAGTCAAAACACCATTAAAGTAAAAGTGTAGCCAATAAAGTAGTAAAAATATATATTTTTGATTTATATTATAAAAATAAATATATATATATATATATATATATATAAATTAAATGTGAGCACCGGAAATATCTGAGGTAATAGAGTGAAATTATTTGGGATGGAATTTATAATCTCGGTAATAAGCAAGATGCCTGGGATTATTTTTTGAAATTTTTCACAAGGTTACATCTTCAATTTAAGGATCTGATATTAAAGTACGCGATGTCACGAGTCCATGAGTGTTTTCGGGGAATTTTCTGGACACCCGAACTATTTATTATGAATTTTCAAAGTTTGGGAATTACGGAAATTCATTTTAAATGAACAGAAATTATTGCGATGCAATCTGGATCGTCGAAAATCTCCACCGCTTGATCTGGGCCGTCCAAATTCATTTGGGGATGGGCTATTTATAGGCGTGAGATAAGATGATCTTGACACTTGTTATTCCGAAAGTTGTTGTTGAATGTTCATTGTGTTGTTAAGTCTATTATTCCTCGACTATTTGAAAATGACAAGTCCTAGATGAACAAAGTGAATTTGTAATTTCAAGAAGTTTTCACCTCAAAAGTATTTCAAATCTCCGCTATGCGTTTACGAAAATTTTTATCAAACAAAAATGTCTTGCAGTTCTCTAGAATGTAAATCGAGCATTCGGTTTATGTTTTAGAAACTCGCGGCACTGTGACGTGCTCAAGCTGGTGAGGTTCAGTTTGGGGCATTACATTAAATATATGTATATATTATTGGGGCAGTTTGGGGAAGGGAATCACAATACCTTCCCCGCCCCATCCCCTATCTTAGATAGCGGGGATTCCATTCCCCATTTGTCCCCAAATTCTCCCCCTATTAGGGCGGGTATCCAACGGAGCTCCGCCCCGCTGGGGATTTTTGTCATCCCTATTCAGGTGGGTAGGGTTTTGGGATCTGTGTGAAACAGTGAGATTTGGGAGAGTGAGTGATGGCATGGGACGGTGTCGATGTTACTAGCTCCAAAGCCAAGGCCAAGGAAGGAAAACTGAGGAGAGGAAAGATGGTCAAGCATTAGAAGATGCTTGACGACAAGGCAGCAGCAGCGGAACTTGTGGGTCTGGGAGCTCCCAACAGGAAGAAGAAGGCGGCTGAAAAGAAAAAGAAGAAGAGGGATGAAAAGAAAAAGAAGAAGAAGGCTGAAGCAAAAAAGAAGAAGAAAGAGAAAGATGAAGCTGCTGACAAGGACGAGAAAGACAAGAAGAAGAACGAGAAATCTACCCCAAAGCCCAAGGTCAAAAGATACCAAGGGAGGCGCCTCCTCTCGAGAAACGGGGGTGCGTGTGTTGGTAAGAAACTGACTTTCCATTTGAGAGGTCAAGTGTTCAAGCCTCATCATGTGTAGAGAGGGGTGGAGTTTAAAAAAAAAAAAAACCACTTTGTGTAAGTTCTTGTGTATTGTCACTTTGTAATTATTTTCTCAATAAATTTGAAAGGAAAAAAAAAAAAAAAGGCAAGAGAACCTATCTTAAGTTTTCTTCCGAGGATATTGTCACTTGTAATTATTTTCTCAATAAATTTGAAAGAAAAAAAAAGGCAAGAGAACCTATCTATGGATGATGGGATGAAAACTTAAATTTTCTTCTGAGAATGTCAATGGAAGATTATCCATTGCATCTTTAGTGAAGTCAGCCCGTTCCTCCTCATTAAGCAAAAAATAATGGAAGTACAAACTCTCAAATTGTCTCCTCCTCATTAAGCAAAAAATAATAGACTTACAAATTCTCAAATTGTCTTATGTAAATAGTTAAACCAACCCGCAAGTCATCTTAATCATTAAGCATATGTGGCGGGTCCCGACCCCGAGGTGATATATAGGGTGCAAAATTGAGTGAAAATGTGTATTTGTGATGCACGTTTGATACAGCTTTCTCTACTTGGAAATACGAGGCGACCCTCGCTATTCTGAACGAATGGGTGGAAAGAGAGTTCATCAAACTCCACGCTGATTAGAAAAAATTATATTAGTAAATAACATTCTGCTTTTCACTAAAAAAAATTAATAGTAAAAACTTTGTAATAAAAAGAGAAAAGAGGTATGTTTGTTCAAGATTCAATTCATTCTCATCATTTATCATCCCCTAATCTTTCTCTTCTCTATGGAGAATTGCTGGATGATCACGTAATTCAAGATTCGTTAGCAAGAGGAAACCGATCGGTTTTTCCTCTTGCCAACGCGTAATGGCGCCGTCAACCACATCTATGCAAAAAAAAAAAAAAAAAATCTTTTAGATCAATTGTAATCATTAATCAAACAACTTAAGATTTCAAAGAACCAGTGATGACCTTGACAATCGCTAAATATCATTGAGAGGGATCTCAAACAGTTTGACATTTTTGGTGTCATTCACCTCGTAAAACAAGTTCCCGTCATGGAAATCGATGTAGTTGCTGACAAAAGTATTGTCATTCTCCGGTAAATTTTTTGGACATTGCTTTCTTTTGGTCAAGGTGAACGAGGAATTGCACTTCTATATTTCGGATGGTTTTGAATTTAGGATGAACCTTAGAATTTGGAAATCAAATACGCCACAATATTTGTTTTAAAACCCCTTTATGTTTTAACAGACCCGACCTTACCTAAGGGTAACCTTGGCGGCAGTCCAGAGCCTGACAAAGAGAGAGGCACAAATTTTTTAAGATAAGGTTTTTAATATATATATTTAATATGTATAAATATCAGCAGAGTAGAAAATGTAAGAAATAAAATAAAAAATTTATTTGCAGATTTTCAAATGCAATTATCTACGTATTTTCTTCATCTTCTTCGAACTGCAAAACCATTATTCCAGCGTCTCTTACTCTCTCCAAACCTTGAAATCAAAGCAAATTTTCTATCCAAACCTTGAAATCAATGGTTGTTCAAGATTCAATTTAGTCTCATCATTTATCATCCCCTAATCTTTCTCTTCTCTATGTTTTTGTTTTTCTATCGTGATTTGATAAATTTTTCCATCGATATAGGCCGAGTCATAGATCAAAAAAGGTATTGGGTGTTCTTCAATTTTGATATTGAATGAAAATTTTGGATATTAAAAGTCTTGTTGCTTGGGCACGAAAAAAAAATTTCGCCCTGGGCACCAAAAAGCTTAGGAGTGGCCTTGTGTTTTAAAACCCTCACATCTTTCTTGTTTCTTAAAGCCCCTTTTCTTATTTCCTTGATGCATTTTTACTCTTTTAGCCTTTATAATCGGAGTTATTGATTTCTGAAAGAGGGTTTGATACAGTTTTTTTGTTATACATGTTTGATATAGCAGCATGACGTGGCGGACCCGAGCCTGAAAGGTGATTTGGCACAAAGTGGAAATATGTTTTGCTGATATAGATTTGATACATGTGTGATACAACTTTAATACAATATGACATGACGAGCCTGAGTCTTGAGGGTAATTTGCTGCAAAAGTGAGCGAAAATTCATTTTTGTGCTACAAGTTTAATACAACAGTGTGATACATGAGTTTTATACAACATGACGTGGCTTTGGTCACTTTAGGAGATAGCTTGTCGGATCCATTTTCGATCACTTATCGGCATTTTCACCTTTCAGTTTTTAGACCCCTATGAATAGATCAATTCTTTAAATTTTCAGTCAAATTGATAATTGTTAAGGCATCGTAAGTGTGATTTACAAAGATAAACATGAACAATTCATGTTGGATACATTTGGTTCATCCATTGATTCAATCTAGTTTGATATATTAACGGTCATCAATTTGGCTGAAAATTTGCATAAGTGATCTATTCATAGAGTTCTGTGAATTGAACGGCCGAAATGCTGATATGTGATTACAAAATGTAGGTCCGACAAAGGATTCCTTAAAATTACCGAATTACCACTACAACATTTGAGTCAACAATTTTCATCAGCAATACTATTGTTTAACAGTAATATTTACAATCTTACTATATCGCATTAGCTTTTTCAATGTTCACTTGATTGACATCCCAAAAACACCTTCAACTTTAATACCAATGTAGGATGAATATTCCAAAATATCTTATTCATCTCTTTTAAAGTAAAGTAATATATACTAGTTTACAGATACACAATATAAGTAAGTAATATAATCCTAATTACAATAAATAATATACTCGTTGACTCACACCAACAATATGCTATAAGACATCTTTCACATTTTAAAGCTTAATGATTATGGCAAGCAATCCTTTTTCAAGAGAATTTGAACCAAGAATGGACATCTGTTTCGTTTGTTCTGACCTTATCCCTAGTTGATCACTAAAGCTATTTCGTATCTGTTTACCTACAGATGTACTTATTAAAAATCCAAATTTCAAATCCTGTAATTCTAATTCAAATATAAGCTTCTCCAAATTACAACACAACCATGTGAGACACAAATTTTAAATGTTGTCTGGGTTCTAAAATCACTTATTGTGCGAAAACGATGAACAAGTCCCACATACATATATAATGCGAAAGCGACGAACAAGTCCTTAAACCTTAAACCCTATATATATAATGCCAATATTATCACCATTTTAGCCACTTTGGGAGAAACATGTATGAAGTTTAATACCAAAAAGCCTCAACATAAGTATGTGTGGTCCATTCCTTATAACCGAAAGATGAATCTTCATTTTCTTGATGTGAGATTCCAAATTTTCTACTCTACACCATTAATTCTAACATTCTACATCTAACTTGTTATTTGTGTCCAAAGGTTGCCAAATTTCAGTGTTTCTAGTGAATAGGACCAGCATCCTGATTACCATAATGTTCAGTGTTATTATGCTGATATTCAAACTTGGATTGAGCAAGCTATTTACAAGTGACCATGAGGTTATTGATGCAGTGGAGATGACCCCTTTGCTAGCCAGATTTGTTTTCTTGAATGACATTCAACCTATACTCTCAGGTATTGACAGTATATGCTAGACACAGTAGAAAAACATCTCAGGATGGATTATTTTATCAAAATCTAATTATGTGTGGGTTATTCCGAGTTAATAGGATTACATAAGGTACACTTAGGAAGATATTTCCAGGTTAAAGCTCCATAATTTCTTGTAGCAATACCCAAGTTAGAAGTATATAACTGATAACATACGCCAACATGCACACAAACATAGATAATAGGAATACAACCATATATAACAGGAATAGAAAATACGACATAAAACTTGAAAATGAGATTCTACATCACCAACAGATATGCACCTTCAAGACCTCCAATTACCTACAGAGTCTGGACTTTGTGTGTCAGGAACATCTGGATAGCCCTCACCTGTAGTTAGATCTGGGAAAAGTATTTTGGGTGCTTTTCTTTCGGTGGAAATGACTGAATCACCAAATGGAGATGTTGGGGTCATGGGTTCTTTGCTTACACCATCTCTTTTTGGCAAGCTGGAAAAACAATCATTACCAGCTAGAGCATCATTCTTGTTAGGGGTCCTATACACTCTATGCTTAACAACACTTTCTTGACCTCCATTCAATGTGGCAGTACTTCGACGATGGAGCTGTGGCAATGGAGACACTTCATAACCGATATGGTCATATAGAGGGTTAATGGGGGATCTAGGACTTAGCTGACTTGCTTTAGGTAGCAATAATGCAGGCATTGGTTTGGGATCCATAAGCTTAAGTACAAGAGGAGTGGAGCTGAAAGATGAAACAGAGTATTCAAGGGTGGGGAAAAGGTTGTGATCAATGTCTTCCTCCTGATCAGAGAAGACCAGCTTTCGTTTCACAAGTGGAGGGATTGACATGGCTGGAGAAGGAAGAATAAAAGCAAGCAGAGAGGGAGGTGAGATTGATGGATGTAAGAGCAATGCCTTCATCTATATATTTGGAAGTTCTAGTCCTCATGTAAAGAATAGGTAAAGTTAATGTTTGCACCAACTAAATCAGTCAATAGTACACCAATATAATTTTTTAAATAAAGGGCAGTAATTAAGGTAACTTTTTGCTGGTTAAACATCAGATCAAGGTGGATAAGGAGAAGGTTTGATTATGGATATGGTTGGGCTTTGGTTGATGCCAATAAATGATGTGGATAATTGCATCTGACCATTATCTATTTTTTCCTTTTCTTCTGTTTTTGTTATTCATTTTTGTTGTGATCCATGTGCCTTTAGTTCAGAAACGGTTAGCCTAACAATATTGTTTCATGTTCTACATGTCAGGCCTATGCAAATTGACAACAATTTTTATTCAGAATCTCTCATGTTCAGAATGGTACCCTATTATGCTAACTGATCCCTGTTTGACTTGGTTTTCTTTTCTTAAAAATGAAGCTGGAACTTGGAAGAACCATGTTTCTGAAGATGAATGAGGTACAAGCCTCTCTTACAATTCATTTACACTTTCATTACTTCAAGTTAAATGAATTTGTGTTCCTGAATATACTATCCGAAAGGTTTACATTTTCATAATCTCGTCATCTTATCGTCATTGTGAATAAAGCTGGTTATACTTAGATCTCAGTGGGTGCAAATTGCAACTTCCGAGCCATCATCTCCAAGTATAAGACATCCTTTGTTTCAAATTCAACAAGAGGTCAAGCTGAAGTTCTGCTCTTCTGTATAAGATAGGACAACAGTTATTCGTGTTCTTAGTTAATTTTATGAAGTTATTTTTTTAGCAGCAATGCAATTGTAATTTTTTTTAAGAAATATTGTAAGTGATTAATTGATTGCTTCCCACTTTGCCAGGTACATGTATATTGCCAAATTCATTAGAACTCATGTCAAAGCTTCTAGAAGACCCTTTTAGAAACGTTCATATACAAGCTATATTATATTACATGCATAATTAGAATCGGTGGCTATGCAATAGTGTCGAAAAAGTAGGTACAGTCCTACTTTTTCATTCTGTCAGTTTTGAATCAAATCAACAGTGCTTCACAGTAAGAATACTATTCCTTTTTCACACCGTTAACAGTGACATTGGGATTAAACAATTAATTGCTCCATGTACTATGTATATTAGGCACTGATGATCAATGAGAGGAAAAAATAACCCACCAATCTTATATATCAGTGTAATACTATTCAATTTTGGCACTGATGATTTTTTGTGGCTAAAAAAGGGGTGCTAATGGGGAAATTTCTAGTAGTGTGATCATTCTTCTCATCTATTATAATTGTGACATTTTTTCTCTTTGTAGAACAATTGTTAAAAAAAATTTGAGTTTTGATAAAACCTATATAGTTAGACCTAAAGTAGATATCATTTTGTTTGATCATAAAATTGAAATAAGAATATACACACAATGACATTGTCAATACTGTTCATTTTTTGAAAGGTAGTCTATTGTTTTTTTGAATCGATGCTGTGGTCTATTGAACCTTTTTTTTTTATAATCAAAGTAAAATTCATTCAATAAACTAATATGAGCTAACAACAATCATCACAACACCCATTACTCCATTAGGGATTATAACAACATCAGTTAGCATCAATAAACTAAAAGTAATTATTCTCACTTGAAAGAGAAGAGACTAACATGTCAAACGATCTAACGATTAGGCTAAAATTAAGCAACTTACCGAGCCAAAATGACCACAAGTAGCAATAGTTGATATAAGTGGCCACAATAGTGAACTATTAGGTGAGCCATCTTAGAATCTCTAAATTACATCAATACATGTTGATACCAAACGTACAGTCTTAAACCAACGGGAAACTGGATCTCATTGGCAATGGACAGCTACCGACTCTAGACACGTATCGAAATCTATGACAACAACCTTGATAAAAAAAAGTATGGGCTTATGTGAGATCTGAATACATATCCATAGCCTAAAAACAATCAAAATTCTGCAAGCAAAAAAGGAACTATAAATTGAATGCAGACCTCCATAGCCCGACAACTACCATCTACCAACTCAACTATCTCGTCACCAGGTCTGAACACCTTGCTAAAGAGTTGCAGTTTCCAAACCCCATTTTTCACTCCACTGAACAACCACCTCGATCGTGAACAAAACTTGTTGATTTAACGATAAAAAAGAGTCACATAATTGCTTTAAACGGATCGCGACTTGCACTTGCAAGTCAGTGCATGTTTAACTATCACACCTCCTCCCTCACCAATGGGCATTTTTTTAATTATAGGTGAAATAGAAATTGAACATAAGCAAGCCATGCCCACACTTATCTCATCATTCGAGTCATCACCAACTCACAACCATTGCTGCAATACCAATATCGATTGTCCGCTTATGTCTTCAACCTCCTTCAGTTGCATCATCCACGCGGATCACCATCCACCAACTCGGCTCCACCTAGACCTAGTATATAGATTTGGGAAGTCCCCGCCACCAACAGTCACACCTAATCTCAATACCAAAAGTTCAATCCTATCTGATTCAATCTTCACCTCTACTATCCAAGATAAATTATGATTCCACCGCTCTATCCCCAGATTAGGCCGTTTACCACTAGTGATTACCTCATTGATTAGATTTGACACCAATCCACCATCATCCACCTTCGACACCAGACCCTTTTGTCAATCCAAGCAACCGAAATCGATGTACCCTTTATTAATAATCGTGGAGATCTAGTCAAGATGTCGACAAATCTTACAACCTTCAGAATTGACAAACTTGTTTGACAATTGTATCCGTAGGACGCGTCACCGAACAGAGGGTGTACACATTTTGTGAAAGAAAGGGTTTCAAAGGCTCAAGCCCCATAGTTCCTTTAGAGGGAGAATTTTATGAGGTTTTCTCTGGAAATAATAAAATTTGTCTTGATTAAATGTGCAATTTTAGTCTTTTGAGAACTTTTGATTATACATGTTTCTATTTGTCATATGTACATACACAAATGAGTTAATATCTCTTTTCTTCTTCAGTTCCTAAGGTAGGGAAGAAATTTTGTCATTTTTTATTTGGTTTTAAATGGGGTAAGAAAGTTATAGTTTTTTTATTAAACAAATTCATTCAATTAAACTGCAATACATACTGACCTCAATTACAGCACCAATTGAGGGATTACTATCACGGCGACACACCATCAAAACAAATTCTGAGCATCCTCACTCGAAAGAGGAGATACTGATAAGTCATTAAATCCAACGATGGAGCAAGATTAAGCAACTGACCTAGACAAATTGACCACAAAATAGCAATAGCTTGGACATGTGGCCACAAAAGTAAGTTATCGGGTGGGCCTTCTCAGGATCTCCTGATCACATCAACACATGCTAATACTAAAATGCATTGCCTTAAACCGGCAGGAAACTGGATCCTATAAAATAGGGGTCATCATTGGGCAGACCGGGGCAGAGCCACAACATATTCTTTCATATGTTAGGGCCAGGCAAGCTGAGATTTTTCTTCAAAATCAAAGCTCAGACCCGCCCATAGGCCCGAGGCCTTACGAGCTTTTTTGGGCCAGGCCTGGTCAGGCTATTTGGGTGGGCAGGGCCAGGCCATTATATTTATATATGTGTTATTTTTATTCAAAAAAGTACAAAAAGCTATGAGATATCTCTTTTGTGGTTAATGATTGAACAAGATTGAATATAAAATCAAAGGAAAATAAGGTGTAATGTAATAATTGGTTCACATGTTCAACTAATAGCTACATAAAATTTTTTTTATACTAACAGTAAATGGCCTTTCGGGCAGGGCTTATAAGGCTGAGCCAGGCGGGCGAGCTTTAAGGGGTATATAACGGGTCGGGCCTAGGCTTTGAACCTTCCATCCTAATCATGCCCTATGTCTTATGCCCAATAGGTCGAGCTTATTCGGGTCGGCTCGAGTTTTTGACCATTGGATCAAGTGGGCACCTATGGGCTTTTGGGCTCCGGGGCCAAATGATAACCCAAAATAAACAATGATACCCAAAAATCTAGATACATGTTGGAATCCAAGACTATAACCTTGACTTGAAAGAGCATTAACTTATTTGAAATATGAAAATAGACCTAAACACTAACAACTACTAAAAACACCAAATAAAGAAACACTAAGGACCTAAACACGTTGACGTCGAAGCAAAGATCAAAGTTTCAATATCGAGGAATCGTTAAACCAATCCAACACACTAATAGGACCGCCGCACCAGCACCAACCCGCCAGTTTCATAGCCCAACCGAATAGTCCTTTGATCTACCCAGCAGTCACCACTCTGAGCCAATTCTCCACCCACCCATCTTCAATGCTAAGGAAGGTTTGACTTTAAACTCGCCACATTGGAACCACAACCCGACCAAAAAATAGAATACAACCATCCTTGTGGTACTACAATAAGTTGCAACACACACATCATCTACTTTTCGGCGACCCCATCGCCGCCACTCCATCAACACCAGTGTCCTCACCTCCTATTGCCTGCAACATCCCAAACCCACCCAAACTCGTGCTCCATTTACCCTAACCTCTATTTACAGGTAGCGCAGATCTAATCTTCCACCAACTTCGATCAGCCCCATTGTCGCAACTTATTGGAAGAGAAACCGAACAATCCCTTTAATCACCAAGCCACCACCCCTCTTCTCTACCAACTCCTTCGGTCTGAGAAAGATTGGATCGGATCCAGACCTTTAGAAACATCCACTCACCCCTGCTACTTCGTCTCGACGTGCTCCACTTGCACCCACTTTAGACTATCAATGACTCAACATCCCAAAGGGCTTCGAGAACTTGTCCGACCATACCTGCATCATGGCGAAGAGGTCGGACGAGAGCTATAGATGTAGTGCCGCAACAGCCTTATGATTTTTTCGAGAGAGTTGTTTAACGTAAAAAAAATCAAAAGAATTTGAACAAATTTTGAGAGTTGTTTAAAGTAAAAAAGATCAAAAGAATTCGAACAAATTTTCTCCAACAAGAAAGTTATAGTTTGTAAGTTTAAATGATGAAGGTTTTTAAGTTTTATGAACTATCGGTTCTATTTTTGGTATATCCCAATGCTTGTTGTTTACAAATATACATGCAACAAACTCGATTGAAAAACATTTAATTATCAAATGTTTTAGGTTTGTGATTTATAAGGAACATTAAGGAAGATGGTGCCACAAAGCTTCTTCATTAGCATTCTTGGTAAGTCATTGAGTTTGAACAAACCAAGACTTATATCTCGTATTTTAAGACTGTTACTGTATATTCCATAAAAGGGAATGATGGTTGGTGAAAGAAGTTTATATCTCGTCAAGATAGAGATGTTGGAGTTGTGTTGCTCAATACAAGTGCAAGCCAACAATGGAGAGAGGGAAAGTCCCACATTATTGGCTTGTAACACAAACCCAACACCAAGTCCGTAGACACATGTACTTTTCTTGTTTTTCTTTATTTTGTCGTACAACGTATAGGACTACGTATTCGTAAGGTACAAAAGTATTCGTGCTTAGGAAAGACTATGAGGCTATTTTAAAGGATTAAGAATTTAGAGAAAATCCAATTTGGGTCAAGGAAACTTTGCTTGAAGAACCGAGGCTTAGGAAAAGCCCGGAAAATTTTCCCGAAAAGATTCGGTGAAGTGTCGAAGAAATAAGGATGTTTGGAGTGGTATTTTCGAAGTGGGCTTGAGAGAAAATTAAGAGAAAAAGAAAATGGGAGCAGCCAAGCTCACTTGGCCCAAAGGGAAGGGCAAGTTGGACTTTTTACACTAATCAAAGGGAAAGTATTTAAGGCTTCACATGATCAAACTCTAGTCTCAAAACTTCATTTCCTCAATTCACACACACTCTCTCTCTTCAACCTTCCCTCTCTCTCTCTCTCTCTCTCTCTCTTTGCGTTGCCGGCCGCCGCCGCACCCCCACCGCATCATCGCCGGCGCCGGTACCCCAATCAACACCAAAATTTCCAGATTTTCTCCTATTTATTTCCTCTATCTAGTTCTCAAACCAAAATCGTGAGATTTAGCCATCCAATCATCCAAAAACCCTAGAACTCGAAATCAATTTGGGGGTTTTTGTGATTTCTGCATTCTAAGTCCAAATCAAGGTAATCTCCCTCCTAATCTAACCTCTATTCATCCGATCTATACTTATTTCTTATCAAATTCGAGTTTTTGATTTCCATTTGTGATTTTGGTGCATGAACCCGATTTTCCCTTAAACCTTGAGGCTAGGTTACGAGTTTGGCAAGGATTTGTGGTAAGGATCTATCTCATGCAACCTTATTTCGAGTTTTTGGTTATGGTGTTAATTTTTGGACGGATTTGTAGATGAAGATGGCTAAGGAGGAGGAGAGGCTGTGAGTTTTTGGAGAAGAAAGGGTAAGGATTGGGTTTTGGACAAACCCTTGAATTTTTGGAGTTGTTTTGTTGATTTTAAATTTTGTTGATTGTTGGTGGAAAATTGTGAAAGGTGGGATCTTTGAGGAGGATTTAAGTAGTCGGTTTTATTTGTTTAGTTTTCAAAGTGTTGAGAATTTATGTTGAATATTTTGGTGGTTTTTTTGTTGTGTAATTTTGACCAAAAGAAAAAGAAAGGGAAGAAGAAAAAAAATAGTCTTTATTTTGGAAGAAAAAAATAAAGAAATGAGTAAAAGTTGAATTAAAGGGGTTTTACCGTGGTAAAGTAGTAAAAGTGAAAAGGGTGAAAGTAAAGGTAAAAATCACAGTAAAAGTAAAAAGGTGAAAAAGGAGGAGCAAAAGAGTAAAAGTAGAAGTAAAACTTTATTTATAATTATTTACTTATTTATTTTTAAAATAAATAAGAAATAATGGTAAATAAATGGATACTTGATCAAAAGTCAGAAGTTGAAGTCAAATGTTAAAAGTCAACTCCGAGGGTTGACCAAGGTTGACCGACCTCGTAAAACGCGAGGATCGACTCGACTTTGGTCGCTCGGATTGACGATAGTTTAATGGATCAATAAGGATGTTTTCTTTTTTTAAGAAAGAAGTTAGTTTCCCAAATTGGTAAAAGTTGAAAGAAATAATAAATAACCTCATTAAAATAAAAATGATTTAGTATGGGCGATTACTTAGAGTTAGTCACGATGTTTACCTGGATAATTACTTACAAACTAAGTAATGGTTCAGGAAACACGATCTTTAAGGAAGCTCAAGCAGAAAGCACTGTGGAATACGCCGACATTTCTAGGTAGGGTGAGCTGTCACTTCCTTGTTAGAGGCTTTTCTATATACATGGAATGCTCTAGTATAATAGTATGTTGCCTATAAGTACGTTTTTGGTTATTCATTAGTCGATACCTCGTGAAAACTGTGTTTTCATAACTGATAATTGTTGGTAGCGAAAATCGAGGCTAGACTTGCATATTGAGATACCCCACTGTATGTTTGTACTTGTGACCTGAAAGTGAATGGCACCTAGACGCGTTGATTCCTAGTCATCCCACGGTGTCGATAACCGTGAACCTCCGGAGGGGGCTGTGCTCCTATGTGCGTCGAGGAAAGGTAAGTACAAACGGTGAACTAGTCATAGGACACTCAAGGCCAAGAAATGGACACTTTCGCTATTCGTAGTCACAAGGATTACAAAGTAGTTGGCCGGTTCTCGAAGAATGACGAATCGGTCGGTCACCGATTGTTTTAGATTAGCCGGCAGGTAAGTATCTCGGAGCTCCAAGTGGTATGAAACATGCTGCATATGATTTTCTGAAAAAGACAACGATAATTGTTTTTGTTTGCATTTGTTTTATTCGATTTTACAAATGCGCAATCTATATTCTAGTAGCTATGTGTTATTTATTAGCTTTCAAACCTAACTAAGGTTGGGTCGGCCCCTATTGGGCTAGCGATGACGAAATGCTCACCCCTACATTTCAGGTTACAACGAGGTCACTCCGGACGATCTGGACTAGAAGTGGGTCATTGGCCGAGTTCGTGTGTTGCTATCCATGTTGCTTGAAGTCCTCCCCTTTGGTACTCTATCAATTTACTCGCTATCCTTTCAATGTTGAACTCAGTTGAATTCTGCGAGGTCTGCCTACCTAGGAGCGCGCCTCACTCTATGTTTTATTGTTGTTGTTGAACTCCTTTTATTTCGGTTATGATGTAAGCCCTAAGGCGTCACAGTGCACTTGCCTACTTTATTTTGAAGTATTTCCAGACTTGATAATTTGAATATTGGGTTGTTGATCGAAAGTCCTTTCTGAAAAGTTTTAATTGTTTTCTTACTTTCTAAAAATCGTATTTCAAAAGGCCTTATAGTATTAAGTTGGTAGGTCTACGCTACATCTACGACGTATCGAGCTCCTATTGCCTTAATATTACGGCGCTATGGTTTACCCATTCGGGTCGCCATAAAGTCCATCCCTTTTGACAACCATACACAGTCGCAACCCATACACCAACACTGAAACATAGAGGTAAATATAAACTCCCCTATCATTCTCTCCTAAATATGAGAGATCTACCTGCATTGAAACCATAATGCCCCAAAACAGAATCGAAAGCACCGAATACAAGGATCACAAGTACCACATGTAAAATACCACACGTCGATTGGGTCCCAAAACAAGACACAACTGACAGTGCTAGGGAAGCTTGTCGGTTCCAAAATTACAAAACAATGAGTTTGAAAACACAACCTAACAGCTCGCCATTATTACTACTCCACCTAATTAGAGCACCATGTAAGAACACAACTCAAACATCATCTCTGAACCAGTACGACACATAATATAGGAGCCGAACCTAATCCAGTCAAAAATTGAAATACCGATCTTCCAAGCAACTCCCCCACGTTTGGTTTCAAAAATCAAGGAAGAAATGAAAAGCCCAAAATCTTAGTGTTAAACACTACTCTCAGTTTAGTGTAAAAACCTGAGATTGGGTGCCAGCACCCAACACTTGCAAAACTTTCAAAGATTTTTTGGATGAGACAATTATAAAATTTAGTACATATCATACTTTTAATAAACAAAAAGAATGCGAAAATTCTTCCATGCTCCAAGCATGGAGTGCTCGCCCACATCAGCAGGATTTCTAGCCGTCCAGCTTATTGCAGCAATCGTAGCCGCAGATTTGTGTCAACCGGGTAACCTGCTAGAGTTTTTAAAGTTGAAGGAGGAATCATGGGTCCCACATTAGATTCACAGAGGTGAAAAAAGAGTAACAGTGTAAAAAGTCTATAAAGTAGAAGGGTTAAAGAAAGAAGGCCGGGTCCAACAAGATGGGATTAAACTATTAAAGTAACAGTTTCTAACATTCTAACATCAATGAATGGGAGAATATATGGTAACTCCCCAACCCCCAGAGTTCGGTAAATTTTACTTCTCAAACCTCATTTCTACTCCTCATTTTATACAATATTACAGTTTTTTTTATACAATATTTTAATTTTTTTATTTTATATTTTTATGCAACAAAGAAAACAGAACAACAAAACTATATTGCCATGATACTATCCTGGATTTTGGGCCAACCAAATGAAAACCCCCAACTCTAAAACCATAAAACACTTGAGGACGTAAAAATGCATTTTCGTTAGATTTTAATTAGTTTTGAACACGTTTATATTTTCTTTAAAGGAAATTAAATGTTGATGAGTTGTTAACTTTTATTTATGTATGTACAATCTTGAATTAAATGCTTTTTTTTTTTTGAACAAATTTTGAGGTTCACAGCTTTAAACTCTCCTCACATCAACCATTTTCTTAGAATTTATGTTTTTTCTCACTGGAAATAAGGCATTATAATTTATCAGGTCTATTCACTCTATTGTTTGACATGTGGGGATAGAACTCGACCACTAGACATGTTTGGAGTTGCTCATCCAATACACAAAAGGACTTTTGAATTAATAAATAAAATAACACAACTAAAGAATTTCGCCTAAAGTTAATCATACTCCAGGTCCGTGTGTCCCGTCGGAATTTTAGTGAAAATGATGTATTTGTAATTGCCTTAAATGTAGGTTGACTGTCATTGACCAATGTCATGACGACCACGAATCATGGCTAAATTTTCACTCGATGGATACATGTGTACGTCAAAAACACAATTTGACATTACCCATCTATTTATAGCGTATTCATGGGTACAGTGTAAAAAAATTAACCTGATCCGCCGTCATTTCGACATCAAACAAAGCGGTCAAGCCTTTATACACGTATATTTCCCTAAGGGGAGCTGAACCACGAGGAGATAAACTTCTCAAAAATTTTATATTAGTTGATATAGCTCATACCCACAATAGTGTGAGAGCTGACAGATTGATAAAATAAGTTGGGAATGAGCGGTTATGTGCATATTAGTTTTATGCGGTATATATGGTTTATGGTTGACCTAATAGATCGAGATCCAAACGACGACGAAAATAGCTGAAATTTTGACCACCACCATTTCTTCTTATCATGATTACATCTAACGGTCGATTTTGATAAATTCTATTTCTTACAACTTGTTGCTTATGGAAGGTATATTTTTTTTATACAACTAATAAACAAGTTGGACCATATTAGTAGGTATATAAGTATTTTGTGCGATCAAAAAAATCGAATTTGACATTACCCATCTATTTATAGCGTATTAGTAGGTACTTTGTAAAAAAAATTAACTTGATCCGCCGTCATTTTGACATCAAACAAAGTGGTCAACCCTTTGTACACTTATACTTCCCTAAGGGGAGCTGAACCACGAGGAGATAAACTTCCCAAAATTTTTATATTAGTTGATATAGCTCATACCCACGAGAGTGTGAGAGCTGACAGATTGAAAAAAGAAGTTGCGAATGAGCGGTTATGAGCATATTAGTTTTATGTGGTATTTAGAGTTTAGGGTTGACCTAGTAGATGAAGACCCAAACGACGACGAAAATAGCTAAAATTTTGACCATAAACATTTATTCTTATCCTGATAATATTAGACGGTCGATTTTGATAAAATCTATTTCCTCCACCTTATTGCTTATGGAATGTATATTTTTTTCTATATATCTAATAAACAAATTAGACCACATTAGTAGGCATATAAGGATTTTGTGCAATCCATATAATTGAAAGTTTGAGACTATCTATGTATTTTTGCGTATGTAGAGTTGATCACCTTAATCAAGGTTGAAATAGTGGCAAACGAGACTAATTATATCACTTACTCACAAATTCATTTTTCTTAATAACATATTAAGTAAAAGAAGAGTTTACATGACCAAAACTTCATTTATCCAAAAAGTCCCTCTCGAATAGCATAATGTAAGTAATGTGTAGTTTATTATAAATTTTGTTTAGAGTTAAACTCATTAAATTGCAGATTGCCAAAAAAAAATTATCAAGTTGTAATGTTGTATCCCAACCAAAATTTGCTGCGTCCTTCTGCCACCTGAAGACTTTCTCCTCGTACTATATTACACTACCTCATAGAGTAACCTCAGCCGTCCACTCCCCCTCACTTGATATACGACTGATTTACACTCGCGGCCGGTCCTTTTCTATTCATCTCTACCGTCTCTCTTTCTGTTTCCTTCATCTCCTATTCTTCTCTTCTGAAACATCTAAAAGACTCAAACCATCATCCTCGTTTCTGGTTTGCTATATATCATCTTCTGTCCCCCCCCCTTGGATTTGGGTGGCCGGAGATGCATCGCCGACGATACGAGAGCCGCTGTTATCACCGCCATAAACCACTCCACCCGGAAGCCCTCTCTAAGCCCACTGGTTCCGAACCCTCGCTATTATTCCAAGTCCGACGAAAGCCTTCGATCTCTGAGTCATCGACGCCGAGATTCATTGCGGTGAGGAGAGAGAAAAGAGAGAACAGGTTGCCGAGTAGTCTCATCAAAGATCCGGGTAATTTTCGTCCCAAGAAATCCTCATAGTAAACATTGTAATCCAAACAACAACATTTAATCTTGACAAATCGAGGAAAGCTCACCTCTAAATTGAAACTTTTAAAATACAAATCAATATCATGGTTTTCCATATTAATCTCGATCAGTAGTGGAATTTGATTGGCAGAAATAATCTCCATGCTAAAAGAGTCTGGAGACAAAGGAAAGAGACCAACCAAAAAATTGCATGGGAGGATGATGGTTTTCAGAAGTAGTCATACCCAACAAGGAAACAGATAGAGAGAGATGATGAGAAAAAGGTAAATTTAAGGGGTCGTGACCACTTACCCAATTTTAGCCCAAAAATTGCCCACTTACTCCACCAAGAGTTTTTTGACCTCATTTACCCAATCTAACCTATAGTGATAGTTTTGCCCCCTATTAAACTCTATCCTCTCAGACTCTCTCTCACACACTCTCTCTCTCTCTCTGCCGCGCCCCACATCCGGCTTCGCTCTCTCTCCCTCTCTCTATCTCTCTGTGCCATGGTTGCTCCGGCAGCTTCGGGCCACCACCTCCATCAAGTCTCCACCGCCATCAGAGAAGATAGGAGCACTGCATCCGGATTCGACCTCAACCTCCGAGCGCCGCCGTCACCCGAACCATACTCTCTCTCCCCCAGACTCTCTCTCTCTCTGCCATGGCTGCTCAGGCGCTCCACCTTCGGATTCGGGCCAACAACTCAATCGATCCGGCGGATTCTGGGCCATCTAGTCTCTATTTCTCGATCCGGATCTTGGCCGGGTCTTAACTGGGGAACCCACGGTGACGAAGACGTACGGTGGTTGAGGTTGAGGTCGGTGGTCCGGTCCCATCAACCTTGTTTCGCCAACTCTTCCCATCTCGACGAAGACGATGACGATCCGACCAATCCCTGCACCGGCCTCACACTCGGTGGGTGCCCAGAGCAATTTCTGGGTGCCCATATCACTTTTTTTTTTTGTATACTATGAGCTCCGAGAATGGGAAAGGAAAAAAAAAGTGAACGTGTACAATTGAACATATAAATTGATCAATTGTGTCTTTAATGTATTCATTTTGGTTCACTTGAGGGCAATAATATGATTTTTGAGAGGCAATAATATGAGTATTGGGGGGCAGTAATATAGTTACTGGGGGGCAATAATATGATTACTGGGGGGCAATAATATGATCAATTGTGCCTGTAGTGTATTCATTTTGGTTTTGGGAGTTTATACAATTCACTGGAGGGCAACAATATGATTATTGGGAGGCAATAATATGAGTATTGGGGGGCAATAATATGATTACTGGGGGGCAGTAATATGATTACTGGGGGGCAATAATAGCCGGATTCCGGATTTCGGTCATCGGTCGCCGGATTTCGGTTACCGGTTCCCGGAATCCGGTCAACGGTCGCCGGAATCCGGTCACCGGTCGCCGGAGACCGCGCCGGCCACTGGTCACCGGAGCACAGCAAGGTGGAGGATGACTTCTCTCTCTAAGTGAGAAAGAAGGAGAGGGCAAAAAAGTCTCAAAAAAAAAAAAAAAAGAATTAATTGGGTAAATGGGAAATAATCCCTTAGAGTGTTTTGGGTAAATGGGGTTAAAAAACAGTTGGTGGAGCAAGTGGGCAATTTTTAGCCTAAAATCGGGTAAATGATCATTTCTTAAATCACCACTAGGCTACCGGGAAACAGGACTTACTTACATTTTCTCTTACTAAACTGACACGTGCTGCTCACGTGGCTGGGCCCATACAACCCGAGCACGGAATGAGGTTTATTTAAGCCATACGTGGATAATGACGCATATAACAACTAGATTTAAAGTCTATGACTAGAATTAGAAAAGAGCATAAAATAAAACCCATCACGTTTCAAAATGAAAAGCGAACAAAAAAATCCATTTCTTTTGATATTTGAAGTGAAACACAACCTTATCGGGAGTTGGCTCTTTTCTTCGGTTTAAAGAAACAAAAGAGCTTTAAATAGTAAATACCCGCTGAATTGAGCCAAAGACATCATTTTTGGTAGACCCATCTCTCTCTCTCTCTCTCTCTTCTCTCTCTCTCTAAAGAGAATCTAGGGTTTGTTTGGTACAGTGAATCTTTAGCATCAGCTGCTGCTGCTGCTGGTGTGAGGGAATCTGCTTCAATTTTGGGTGAGCCTATTCAAGACTCAAACTTTCTGTCTCTCTCTAATGCAACTATGGCTTCAAGTACTTGAGTGTTCCTTCTTTGATCCTTTTTTTGTGTGTATGTGAGTGCTTGGCTGCTAATGGGTTTTC
This sequence comes from Rosa rugosa, assembly GCF_958449725.1. Lineage (NCBI taxonomy): Eukaryota > Viridiplantae > Streptophyta > Magnoliopsida > Rosales > Rosaceae > Rosa > Rosa rugosa. The sequence goes on along the minus strand of NC_084824.1, from coordinate 41,980,255 downwards.
TCTTCTCCTTTCATTTCTGTGTGTTTTAATTTTGAATGGTTTTGGGTTCTCAAAAAGATTGTGTTTTTCATGGTTTTTGGTTTTTGAAATGTTGAAAAGTTGAAAAGTTTTAAGCTTGGGGTGGCTGGCCTTGAGGTGGGTCCTCTCTGGTTATCTCTGGTTTCTGTTGAGCCTCTCTGCTTGCATTTGATTTGGTTGGGTTAGGAAATTGGGGAGAAAAGAGTGTTGAATTCGATGATATGTTGTTCTGGGTTCTTATTGAAAAGTCAAAACTATGAACTCTTATTAGTTCTGTTGTGTTGAAGTGTTTGAGGGTTCAAAGGTGGATGCTTTTCCTCTGCCTATGTTGTTCTCAGCATAGGGTTAAGTTTTATGTAATCTGCTGGTGTATATTGATACAACTCAATTTGTGTTGGAAGTTCTGCAATTGCATTCTGTTAAATAGTAAGTGTGTTTCACTTTCTTTATTCAAGCTGTTGGGTAGCCATGGATAAGTAATTTTCGAGTGCATCCTAGTTCTTTTGTACATTTTAGCAAAGGTAGCAATAAAGAAGCAGTGGTTATGGTTACAAATTAGTTTCAATATCTCTGCTTTTCTAGAACCATATATATTCTTCGACATTTTGGATTTCATATTCCAGCAATTATGAATAGTTTAGTAAAAAAAAAAAAGGTACTTTTTGGAATAAAGCAATGTTTATGACTTTAGGAAAGTTACTTCTTGGCATGAAAAAACTAACCAAGGGAGCATATTTAGCAGACTTTAATCTCAAACCATAGCTTGTTCCATGATTATGTCTCCTTGTCACATTTCTAGTGTTTTTTCAATTTGCTAAATACTTCACTCTAGTAATTTTTTTTTCTTCTTCTTACCATGTTCTCCCACATATTAATTAATATATCCATTATCTCGTGGTGTTGCTAGGGGAGCATGTGAGATCCTCCTATTATCATAGAAAAGCGGGGGCATAGTAATCTTCCAGTAGCATGGCGACTGAGAGTCCAATTAGAATGTCAGAAACTGGTGGAAACTGGGGTTCCCATAAGAAGCCGGCAAAACTTGCATCATCATCTGCTAATATGACAGCAGAGGAGTTGAAATTGCTTCTGAGAGACCATAGGTTTCATAGCAGCAGAAAGGATGTTGCCCCCAATCGAAGTGGAAGTGCACCCCCAAGTATGGAGGGCTCATTTTTGGCCATTAATAATCTGATATCCCAGCAGGACTCTGGCATGACTGGAAGCTTGGCTAGTTTAACTAGTGTTATTGAAAGGTGCGAGTCTGAGGAGCAACTGCTTTCAGATCCAGCTTATCTGGCTTATTACTGTGCCAATGTCAATCTGAATCCAAGACTTCCTTCTCCCCTTATCTCATGGGAGAATCGACGTCTGGCACGCCATATCGGTAGTTTCAGTCCAAACTTGGGACCCGTTGATGACAGTGGTAATGGTTCATTGCATATGTCTCCAGGACTACTGCCTACACACGAGGAAGAGTCAGAGGATGATCAGACACCTCAACAGACTTCTAATGATTGGGTAGATCAGACAAGTTCTGGAGAGGAAGCAGCTCAATTGATAGGACAACAGAAAAATGTGGGTGAATAAAAACAGGTTTAAAATCAGTATTTTGACATTTTATTCACTACTGTGCACAAATTTCTGATTTCTATTCATGATCTTTTTTCTTGTTGGATTGTTAAGTTCATAGCCCTACCATTTTTTCTTATAAAATAGCTTTTATTGATAAATGAAATTACTCCTTTACCATACAGTGGATTGTAGAAAATATAACTGCTGGTAGCTTTTAGCTTCCTTTCATTAAAATGCCATGGTTGTAAATGAAAATCATATTTATTTCCAGGAAGATTCTTGTGGGTCTACTTCACCTGTAGATAATCATTCACATACCTCAAGCAATGGGGTACCTGAGGAGTTTAATCAGAGTGCTGTTTCCAATTCCTTGCATGATCTCCCTAGGCCCAATGTAGATGAAGAACGTGCAGCTGATACAGTACTTTCACTAAATGATGAAGCCTCATCCAGTCCTGTTGCAATTTCGTCGTCTCATGTTTATACCAGGAGCACAGGTGTTAATGATGCAGGTGTTTCCCTTGTTGAATCTGGAATGAAGTCTCTTAATGTATCAAACATGCCAGAAAATCAAAAGAATCAAGTACAGTGGCCGCCCAGCTACCAGAATAATTTCCTGCAATACCAGATACAGCAACAGCAAATCAATGCCACATCTCAGATAACTCCTCAAGGAGCTCACTGCACATATATTGGCATGGATCACTATCACCCTAATACCTCCAAATTTGCAGCAGATGCACAGCCGGTACTCCAGACATCAGGGTTCGCACATCCACTTTATGCAAACTCAGCAGCCTACACGAGTGCAACACATCCGTATTATTCAAATTTTCAGGCACAGAGCTTTGTTTCTCCACAATATGTAGGTGGATATGCTTTAAACCCCCCTGGTTTTTCTCCATATGTTGGTGGATATCATCCTCCAGGGGCTGTTCCTGTTGTTGTTGAGGGAACTGTGGGTTCAAGCTTTAATACTCGAACATCTGCGGGAAGCATTTCACCTGGGGCTGATGTGCAACATATAAGCAAGTCATATGGGCAGCCTGGGTTTCCTCTGCAAACTTCTTATTCCGATCCTATGTATATGCAATACTATCAACAGCCGTTTGTGGAGTCATATGGTGTTTCTGGCCAGTATGCTCCATTGGCATCTAGAGGTGGTCTTGACTTAAACAAAGTGTCCAATCATGCCGCTAGTTTGGATGACCACAAAATCCAACATCCGAGGAATGGAGGGCCGGGGAATTTGAACTCACAAAGAGGACCAGTAAGTGCCAGCTATTATGGAAGTGCACCAAATGTTGGTGTTTTGATGCAGTATCCTACCTCACCCCTAAATAGTCCTGTTCTGCCAACATCATCCATAAGTTCAGGAAGAAATACTGGCTTATATCATGGATGGCCAGGGCACCGAGGCTTTGAGAGTCTTCATGACCCCAAAATTTATAATTTTCTCGAGGAGTTGAAATCTGGCAAAGGCCGCAGATTTGAGCTATCTGATATCACAGGACATATTGTTGAATTTAGGTAAGTTCTATTTTCTGCTCAATTTTGATTTATTTATTAATTTTCTCAGGACAAGTTAAGTCATCGTGAATTTTTCAACTCCAGTGCTGATCAACATGGGAGTCGATTTATCCAGCAGAAGTTGGAAAACTGTAGTATTGAAGAGAAGGCTTCTGTATTCAGAGAAGTTCTCCCACATGCTTGTCAATTAATGACTGATGTTTTTGGTAACTATGTGATTCAAAAGGTATGTTTCTGGATTATTTTTTTTCTTCTCTATATTCTTAAAGGCATAGATTATTGACATGATATTTTGATTTCTTTTTCCTCTGTCTCAGTTTTTTGAATATGGAAGCCCTCAGCAAAGGAAGGATCTTGCCAATCAACTTTCAGGCCAAATTTTGCCTCTAAGTCTGCAGATGTATGGCTGTCGTGTAATCCAAAAGGTATTTAAATGTGATAAGTGCTGCTACTATTTTACTTATGTCTGGGTAATTAACTTCAAGTTGCACATACATTTTCTGATGATTTGCATTTGTAATACACAAGTACTCAACAGTTTTAAAAGGTTTCATGAGTTGAATTGCCTGATTCCTACCTGTTTATAAGTTTGCTAAATTTTCTCATTGTTCTGGTTTACATCATTCATAAGGGATTTGAAGGTGCTGAAGAGGCCTTTGATATCAAGTGTCCCAGTGACGTTTGTGTCCAAACTGTAAACTTGTAATTGCTTAAATTTTTTGAACTTTTTTTTTTTGGTTGTTTTTTACATTCATAAACTTTCATCATCCACTCTTTGGTTCTTAGTGACATATGGATACTTGGATAGTACTTCTATTGTTTATTTTTGAAAATATTAGAACTTCTCTCTTAAGAATTAACCCATGCATGAGTTGCAAGTTGCTTCTTTATTTTTACGTCAGGAATGAATTGCTATCTCTATGTTCATTTCTTTTGTGACCATGTTTTTTTTGAAAAGCAATAGGTGAGTTACTACACTTGCTTGAGTATCCTCTTTCTTGGGTAATTTGCTCGAACTCGTAAGTTAAAAGAGCCAACTATGAACTGTTCAGGCTAGAATTAGAAGCATATTTGTATGCATTGATAAGCTGCCAACAGTATTTGCGTATCTCTTTGTTTCTTTCTTTTGTGATCATCTTTTGGAAAGGGATAGTTGATTAACTGTAGTTCCTTAGGTATCCTTTCTCATGGGTGTTTTTCTCAATATAGTTTAATGAGCCAACTATGAATAGTTTAGGCTAGAATTAATAGCATATTTGCACACATTGACAAGCTGCCAACAGTATTTGGGTTGTGTAATTGGAATTTGAAGCTATGTGCATAACATAATTGTCTTCTCAGAATAGAACACTTTTTGGGTCCAATAATAAAACTCTAAATTCTTTGTGGGGCAGGCACTTGATGTGATTGAGCTTGAACAGAAAGCAAGGCTTGTACATGAGTTGGATGGACATGTTATGAGATGTGTTCGTGACCAAAATGGAAACCATGTCATACAAAAGTGTATTGAGAGCATCCCAACAGAAAAGATTGGGTTTATAATATCTGCTTTCCATGGTCAAGTTGCAGCACTTTCAATGCATCCCTATGGTTGCCGAGTTATACAGGTATGCTAAACTCGATGGGTTGGACTACTTCTCTTCCTCCGATTACCGTGAAATAAGTTGAGCTTGTTTCCTGTTTTTGTTTCATTGTAGAGAGTTCTGGAGCATTGTACAAATGAGTTGCAATGCCAGTTTATAGTTGATGAGATTTTGGACTCTGTGTGTGCTCTTGCTCAGGACCAGTATGGCAATTATGTCTCCCAGGTTGGTATTGGGTTATTGTGATTCCTATTCTATGACTCTAGAGTCTCTCTTTCTGTTGGAAAATGTAATAAAGTCTGCATAATGGAAATTCAGTCTACAGTGGTAGTTTCCTACTATATGGCATGTTTCATGTGGAGTTTTGATTTCAATATAGGAAGAAGATAGCCATAAAGCTATTGCACGCAATTTTCTCATGTGTAGACTACTTGTCCACACGTAATTTTCTCATATGTCCTTCTAAGTTTGTTCTAATAAAGTTTCTTTCTTCTAAAAAATGAAAAAAGAGAGGAGAGCTCTTAGGCGTTTGACTCAGGCAGTAAATGAGATGATTGGTTAGGTTCAAATCCAATTGATTGAGGAAGGATATTAGTATGCTGGAAGTAATACCCTTTGTTACACACAAATAATCGTATTGAGAAATTGCGAGGCAGAGGAATGAATGTAGTGGGGAAACTGGCTTCAAATAGTGAGAATTACTTTGATTGCATTAATATTTTGAAACGGCATGCCTACTCTAAAGATTATGTGGTCAGTGTTTTGTCACAGGGAGACTATTTATAGCTCAGTGTGAGTCTACTCCTGAAATTCTGTGACACACTCATAGATATACTCAAAGATATGCTTATTTTTATGTATACATAGATGCATACATATCTATGTGGGAATGGTATGATTGGTTGGTTTGGTGTTGTTAGGTTTAAATCCATCTTGTTGAGTCAAGTATATTGGTGAGCTGGAATCAGATGATGCCCTATGCTACATAAATTATTGGTCGAAGTTGTGTGACAAGATGCATGAATGCGTGGGGATACTGGCTTCATATAGTTAGAATTTAATAAATCTATTGAAAAGGCATGGTCACTCCAGAGATATAGTAGTCACTGTTTTGCAACATAGACCTGTATAGCTGTGTGAATCTACTCCAGAAGTTCTTTAGCAGACTCGTAATACATATATTCGGACACATGCTTATATGCATACATCCATAGATGCATACATATTTGTGTGGGAATAGGGTTTATATAATGTATGCGTACATAGAGGCATACATATCTGTCTAAAGAGGGCTGTAGACACTTCTATTAAAAACGTGAGATATTCGTTGTCCCTATGTATCACTTCGTCGCAATTAAGTTAGTGGGATGTGCTTTGTGCCTCCAACAGTGTATCTGTTATATATGTATATTATATATGTCTATTTTTTGTGATTGAATTTTGTCAACTGTTGGATGCTGATTCTAATATATATTTTAATGGTTGGCAGCATGTATTGGAGAGGGGGAAACCTCATGAAAGAAGCCGAATTATTAGCAAGTTGTCGGGTCATATTGTACAGCTGAGCCAGCATAAATTTGCATCCAATGTTGTTGAGAAATGTTTGGAGTATGGTGACGCTGCAGAACGAGAACTGTTGATAAGGGAGATTGTTGGCCCTAATGATGGAAATGATAACTTATTGGTAAGAATTCTTGATTGATCCTCCAGTCCTGGATATCAAGATTTTTACATTTACTGGACCAACGTAAACTTGTTAAGTGCTGTTATTTACATAGTTGTTGACATTTGTTCCATATTTTGTGATGCTTTTGAAGCTCCCATTCTACTGCCTAACAACCATGTTTGATTTCTGTTGTAGATAATGATGAAGGACCAATTTGCTAATTATGTGGTGCAGAAGGCTCTTGAAATCTGTACAGACAGTCAACGAACGATATTGATTAATCGCATAAGGGCTCATACTCATGCGTTGAAGAAATACACTTATGGGAAACACATTGTTGCTCGATTTGAGCAGCTATTTGGAGAAGGTGTGTATTCTTAAATTTTAAATCACTCATGGTGTGATAAATACGGCATCAACTATTAAGTATGAAGTGGCAATGGACTTGACTGAAAAATATATGAAGTGGCCTCAGCTGCATCTGGTTTTTTATTTTCTTTTCTTTAAGTTGGAAGCCTACTTCATTGACCGGGAAAGTATTCGGTACTCTAGATTACATACCTTCTGGGTCCAAGATAATTTGTTCGTCTTGCCAGTAGAGTTATATTTATAGCTTAATAATTTAGGATTTCTCAACTTTGACAGGTTTCTTGTTTTGTATTGCATTATGCAACTATTTCATTTAACTCTTGATCATATGGAAGAAATAGATTAATGAAAACCATAAAGAACTGGGAAATCACTTTAGAGTCTCCTAGTCTTATACAAGTTCATACTTTATATGACACATTTGATGGCCAACAGTCTTATGATCATAAAGTTTGTTTCGTGCCTACAGAAAATCAATCAGGATCCTGAAGCTGAGAAGTATCCCAAGAATTTCCGTTCAGTGAATCTGTGGTTTCTTAGGATACTGGGTGGAATGAGTATCCCCCAGCAATTGAAGATCATGACATTGATTACGGAGGCATCCTATTTATGATCGCTGCTGCTTGGCCAGGCTGCTTCAGTATTTTCAAGTTGTCGTGTGCTTCATATGTAAATATATGGTTATTGTAAAGTAGTACTTAGGATGATTTGTTTGCAATGCAACTAATTGGAGTAATTGAAAAAATCCTTCCATGTTATAGCATTTGTGTGGTAATGTTGATGTCATAACAAATCACAAGGCTTCATGCTTTATCACCCCAGAAAAGTGCTACATAATCTCCAGTTATTTCTCATGGAGGCTTACTATGCACAGAATCTAAAGGAAAAGCAAGCAGTAAGTGCAGATGGGGGCGTTATTGAACCTGAGTCATAGACAATGTCACCCACAAAATCAGTCATAATCGTCATCACAAGTAGCCACATTGCTAGTGTCAAATCTGTTTTAGAGTGCACCCCTTGCAAGCAAACGACAGAAAATAGCTTAAGAGAATAGATCACCTTGGTCGGGATAAGTCCTATCCTTTTCAGAAATATGTCTCATTCTTGTCAAATCCTCTTTACTGGAATAAGGCAATGACCTCTAGCACATTTTATTGCCATTATAGATTAAAAAAGTAATGTATTGCTATTTGCTAGAGTCCAAAGTCCGAACATGCACAGATTTTGAGATGCTGATTAGTAAGCATCCCAGGATCTCATTAATACCTCGGAACAGAACAAGGCACTTTTCTAATGTTTTCTCCAACTAATTAAGGTTACCAATGAAACAACCAAATTACAACAGGATTGCTTACAGAAGATCCCTCAACAGGGTGCTTATATAAACTTTAAACTGTGTATTAGAAACCACTAGTGACAAGGCCACAAAACCTGTAAACTTCCAACTGATACATTTAGGCCTGGTGCAACATCAAAAGCGAGCCTTTCGTTTCCGAGCAGTGTACTTTGTGTCTGGAGGAACAACATTTCCTTTTCTTCTCATCTGTTCCTTCTTCTTCAGTATCCAATCTCTCCCCTTACCTTTCTTTGTTATTCTCTGCTTTTTCCTGGGCCTGTGCCTGTCTGAAATGGAAACCTGCTCGACACATAACATAATATCACATTAAGAATTCATTAAGAAATAAATTATTGTGGTTTTGCCTTTAAATTTATATGAGCCTCGTTGAACAATTTGGGCTAAACCAGGAAATGATAGGGTATTAATACATTCACTCCAGATAGCGGAAACTTACTGTCTGATTTTCTTCATCTCCACTACTATCGTCATCAAAGGAACTATCTCCATCTTCACTTTTACCCTCAGGAACCGATGTATTGACAGATGGTGGACCACACGTGAGGACTAGGTATTCTTTTCTTTTCTTGGAACTGTTACAAAATATTGATAGGTTAATGGTGTACGAAATAGATTGGGCAGGAAATGGTTCTAGAATGAATTTCAGATGTTTCAGTTTCCATGACATTTCAACAATTGACAATTTTCATAGAATTTATGTTCAGTTAATACTTTCTAAAAAAATGCAGAATTTTCAGCAACAAATGCCATTTACCTTTCACTAATTGCTAGTAAGTGTTGCAACAAAACAGGATTAGTGAAAGGTAACACAATGAATTAAAATTAAACCAAAAATCTACATGCTGGGACTCTAGCAATATGGAAGGCAACAGTGATAATGAGAATTCAGCAATCACTGGTTTAAATCTTTATTATTGGTTGAACACCAACCATTATAACTTTTCATATTTCCACTTATTTTGAGAATTTCTACTTCATCAAAATTTCTTGAGAGAGTCATTCCATGTCCTATCATGAGAACTAGGGACCTGTCCTTACAGAAAAACCTTACTAATTGCAATTACAGCATGCCATAAGAGCTAGTTCAGGAACATGCCAAAAAAGAAAAAGAAAAAAGAGAGAGCTAGTCAATGATGTATAGTTTCCATGCTGCATAAAAGTCTGAAGTTCATGCTCATATGTAATTGCACTGTTTAGATCATTTTGAGTAATAGAAGGATCTAGGTGAGAGCTGATGCAGAAAAGGTTCATAATCAAATACGAGGAGCAGTTACAAGGCTTTTGTTGTTCATTAATGGGATCATGCATGATCAAAGAACCAAGTAATGAGAGCAATTTTATATCCACTTTGTAGGATCCCCTTTTCAGACAAGCTCTCATTGATTCGTTGCATACCTGTTGGGATAATCAACGACAATACCACCAGAAAATCCAGCACGCATTGCAGAACTCACAATCAATTCCCGCTGGTCTAGATTTTCTGGATACATTTGAAATGCAGCTTTTGCTCCCCTAGCTAAGCATCTGTACAATGACCCAAAGAAAGCCCTGCAAAGATTTTAAGCCAAAACCATTCAAATCCACGCCAAAAAGAAATCAAAATTTCAGCCTATGCTTAATCTGGTAAAAGAACAAGAGGAACCCAGAAAGTGATAAATTACATTTCAAGGATATCAATTAATGATGAAACATAATAAACCAAAAGTAACCGCAACATACTTCAATCTTAATCGTGGATTATGTGAGGATTTGTCAGCATTGCACAACCACTGCATTGCAAAACATTTAAATTTAAAATTTGGCTCCGATTCCAAGTTATCAATAATCAATATAATAATAAAGCAAGAGCTCTAAATTCCAGGCGAGGGACACATGCTAACATAGAGCGTGTCTGATAAAAGAACCTAGCTAGAATATTCACTCTTTATCATCATCAAAACTGGCAACTGAGAGTAAAAGTAACCTGAACAGCTGAGATACTTATGGCTCCATCAATAACTCCGGAACGAAGTCCTAACCCCTGAAACAAAATCCAAACATAGTATTACACTAAAAATTGATTTCGGATCGAACCATATTCATCTCTTTTCTTTACTAATTTGCAGGATTAATCTAAACAGCAGAGAAGACATCAGGCAACGGCTCTTGATCAAAATAACATAATGTTGCAAAACGCTTAAGTCTCATGAAGCTTAAAGTAGGATACCTGGCCCATATCCGCAAGCAACAGGTCACCCTTAACCTCATTTTCCAGTGCAACATCTACAATTGTTGAACAACAATAATAAAAATTGAAATGCCCAACTATAATCAACAATCATAAAACTCAACAAGAACCAAAAAAAAAAAAAAAAACCCACCAAGCATTGATTGGGAAATATCCAAACCAATCCACTGATGCCCACTTTCGGACAAGGTCTCTCCGCTAAGCCCAGAGCCACAACCTACAGAGAAACCCTCAAAGCACTCAGCTTTTCCTTTTGATTATTCACTAAAGTGTGAAAGGTGAGATTTTTAGGGTTTAGGAAACGCACCGATGTCGAGAAGCAACCTGGGGGCGTCATCTTCCGGCAGAGCGAGAAGCTCGAGGGCCCGCTCGGAGAGCTCGGACTGAATCTCCATGATGCGGGAGTTGCGAGTGTACTTGCGTGCTTCGTCGTCATTGTAGAATATCTCCGGCGGGTTTTGAAGCTCCGGCCGAGACATCTTCCTTGGCAAACACAAAAGAAGGGGATAGTGGGGAGGAAAGAGCTTAAACCCTAGTAGATTTTATTGGGCTGCAATTAAGACCAGGCCCAAACACACATATCACAAGGTCCACCAAAATGTTAAAAAGTAGTTAATTGAATATCTTAGGATTTTTTATTTTATTTTATTTTTTTATCGAAAGAGAAATTTCATTAATGCTTGTGGATATTACATTTTAAAGGCTAAATGTGGCATCACTTTGGCCGATTACAAAATCATTGAGCCATAGAGGTCCTGACTTCTTTCTAGAATTGGATCCGGTTGATTCAAATTGCTTCTTTGCTAGTGAGCAACTTTATTGCAGTTTCTTGGTATCTTATTTGAAATTTTTGTAATATGATCTTATTGATATTTGAGTGATATACAAAATATCTCTAAAATGAACTTTAGAGTAATAATATTGATCAATATTTCATCCACACCTGAAAGTACCAAAATTTAATCAAAAATTGAAATTTTGAGCCTACTCTCTTCCTATGCTAGTATTATTTTTTGGGTACAATGATAGTGAGAGGCCTAGAAAGGAAAACAAAAACAAAACAAACTAAGAAATAGCTGTGGCAACAGGTGTAGGACTTACAAGGCCATCAAGATCAGCAAGGACAGTCTGAACTCTGAACAATGAAGCTTGGCATATAAGGAAGCTTACATTACCCCCAGTCCTGCTCAATGCTTCTCTTCGCCAACTCATGACTCATCTGCAACCATAATCCTCTCACGGTAAATGTGACCGACTAAACAGCTAGAGAAGGATTCCGGCCATGAATTTTCTGCAATATGTGAGCAACATACCAAGAGGATGTAACTCTGTCTCAGCACTATTTAGAAAGTTGCTGATGAGGATGGTTGAATCCGATTCGACTTCAGGCATACTGAAGTGAAGTTCAATAGGAATGCGAAGGACAGTAACTAAATCCCATGCTTCTGCCTGCAAGGACATCACCATGACCAACATTAAGCATAAAACCATAATGCCACTGACCATTGCAATCTCTGATTACTCCACCAGGTTTAATCCAGCTCAACATTAATGATTATCAAGTATGAACTTATTGCGCCTCTCCCAGGCATGAGAACAATCAATGTGCATAAATTACTGCTTTTCTGAAGAATATTATCTAAATCCGCAATCAAGAATGAAAGGTTCATTTTATAGAGTTAGGAATCGTGGTTTCTTGTATTCCAGGGCAATGCTTCATATGAATCAGAAGTGAGTCTTCTTCAAGCTCTGTTGTAGTAAGTACATGACTTTTTTTGAAGATTAATTAAGATCAAACTATCCCAAAAAAAGAAAGACAAAAAGTCATGTACAAAAAAGATCAAACTAAACTTATCAACGCACAAAAAAAGATGATCAAGTAGTTTCGAATGGGCAAGTAGCATTAGCAGTATAAGTCAGTTTATTCTAGCCCTCATTGTTGAGCAGTTTCCCATAAACAAGGACAAAAACAAAAAGGCTCAAAAGAAGACATGGCTTAAAATCTGATCAAAGCATGCACGAGTTCCCTTTTTCATGTTGTACCAAGACTATTTAGATTCCAGGAGACTGAATTTTTCAGATAGGTTCTGTCACAGCTTCCTTAAAGTCCCTTCTCAATATATCAACTCTACATTTCTTAGGCATAGAAGGCAACTTCATTCCTTGCGTTTCCTTGACATTAACATTGACATGAGTATCTACAATCCAGAGGCCAAGACGAGTTGACTGACTAAAACAGTCTGGGAGTTTAATTAGTCCAAAAACTAAATACTTCAGCAAACCGCGGTCCATGATATTTTCCAATGAGCATTATACATACCGATAAGGACAACCTATCTCCCGAACAAGAAATTTACATCAGTTCCAGACAGTAGACCATAGTGGCAATCAAGTATGCGTTTATGTTTGCATTTGGATTTTCTTTATACTCTGACAAATGTAAGAGCACCATATGGTGGGATCAACTCTTTATAACAGACCTCGTCTGGAAGTTAGGCTTTCCGCTAAAGAAAGCAAATGTTGAATGGTAATTAAGCTTCCTACCCAGACCAGGATTATTGATTGATGCAGGGTTTTTAAGAACATTTACAGTTCTTTCAATTTTGACCCACGAAGCACGTTGTGCTCAAAATGGCAGCAATGACGAAATCAAAACCATTAAGTGGACACAAATTCGAACCCATACTATTACATTTATGTAAATTAGATAGCAATAATCAAATTCAGCAACTAAATAACACAATCTGTTTTCAATCATATCACTACTGTTTCATTCATCACTTGTCAATTCAGATACAAAAGAAAGTCTCAAATTTCATAGAACACACAGATAACCACAATCTTTGAGGCTTTTACAGAGCTTACTGCAATTCGATGATAGTTTCTTTTCCACATAAGAAAAGACCTAGTATATAAGCAATAAGGTCTTAAGTTATTTTGTATATATCAGTCAAATGAAGAACCACACATCCCACAAGGTTATAAAAAGAGGGAAGTGTCTTTTACTTGGTTCCACCAAATAGAAGGACAAGGTGGAAACTGGCTATAACATTTAATTGACAAGCATCCAACTCATGGCCATATACACTTCCTCTCCATGGAAGGAAGGGCCTGTGAATCTGTGATCCTTGTCAAATACACAATTTGGATTCTAAGGCAAGTAACACAGAATCTTTAACAGCAGGAGTAAAGACATGCTCTGTTCGGCACAAGATAAACAGAACTAAGGAATCATAGTTGATGCTACAAATAAAACATGAAAGGTTGAGAAATTCGGAAACAAGGCAACAACACTTTCAATACTGTCATTTAAAATAGTGCGCATCCAATTGTCTAACAAAAGATCTCAAACAAAACTCGTCATGTCTCATACTCTCATCCAAGCAATTCACAATGATCCAACAATAGATGCAAATTGAACAGGGAGGAGACTAGAAAAACTAAAGGACATATTATATGACTAGACTTAATCAAAGAGGGAGAATCCCATGTCATCATCACTCTCCTCCTTCTCTTCCTCCTTCTTCTCAGCCGCGGGGGCCTCTGCAGCTGCAGCTGCTGCACCGCCTGCTGGAGCTGCTGCGGCACCTCCACCAATGAAGGCACCACCACCTCCACCACCACCAATAATCACCTGTACCAAAGAACGTTAAAAGTTAAAAAATTCCACACTACACCACCTGATCAAAAAAGCATAAAAAGCACCAGCATAACCTATCGATTGTCTTCTAACTAATCAGTTTCAATGTTTAGCCAACAGGTAGGCACTACCCACCAGAAACATATAATACAATGGCATTTAACTACAACAGAACACATGCGAATACATCTAATCACCATGGTTGCAGGTACCAACAATTTGAGTAAATCAAACATGCATATATCCATGTCAAATAGACATTCTTCAATAATTGGCGAATGCCTCCAAAACAATTTGGGTACTGAACCAAATTTACAACTCAAACCAAATCAAAGCTTATTTCAACATGAATAATGCATTAAATCATGAATCTTTTTTTCTATTTTGAACCAGATCGATAGAGAATAAGCAAAAAAAAAAAAAAAAAGCAAATCCAAGAATCCAATCTAACATTGTGACAAAATAGATCGAAGAAATCAAAGGCAGGAGATAAAATAAAAGTTGGAATAGATGGAAGACCTGGAAGACTGCAGAGGAAGGAGTGACGGGAGAGTAGGAGCTCTGGACGCCACCGGAGCTGTCAGAAGAGAGAGCGGCCTGGACGAGCATCCTCTGGAGTGCGTAGGAAGAAGGAGCACAGGCCTCAAGGTCGCCCTCGTATTGCTTCCCGCTCCATTCTCCTCCTGAGCTCTTGACGATGAAGGTGAAAACTCCCATGGCGAATCAAAAACCCAGACGCTAACCTCGTTTCAGTCTTGGAAATATGGAGAACTTGGGAGACGACACGGCTCGACCCCTTGCTGTGTTTGCCTTTTTATGTAGAGAGTTTGGGTCAAAAACCCTAGCTCTAACTGTTTGAGAAAGACACATCTGCCCCCATTGTCTCTCTTTAACTACTATTCGATTTTTTATTTTTATTTTTTTAAATGTGATTGAACTTGATGTCTTCAAAGCATGTTGCAAGCTTCCTTATGTCACCAATGACTCACTTGAGCCTCCATGGAATGGAATACTGACCAATGATGCACTTGATAAGAGTTTTGGAGTCACAGTGTTCTTGATGCTCTTTTTGCATGTATTGTTTGACAAAGACCATCGCAAATAGCAAAACTTTCAGCAAGCAAGACATTAGTAGTCCCTAATTTTTTGAGCCCGCCGCTAAGGAAGCACCATTAGAATCTCTTATGATAAAACCAGTAGTAGCTTTTGTTGTTACGAATAACAAAACCATCGAAGTTAAGCTTGACCATTTGAGAGCTTGGTGGATCCCATTAAATGCACCAAGTGTGTTTAGAAGAGCTCTTCGTAGCTATAGGATTTTCCTTCCAGAAATTGAAATCAATAGCAGTAGCTGCCACAAGAACTTGGGTAGGATGAGGAATGATCTGGTGAAAAACAATATTATTTCTTGCTTCCCAGATTTGCCAACATATAAGCATAGCTTTGCTCATTGCTTCTTGGTCACAAGGTTAATCAATGAAGTTTTCTTTGAACCAAGCGACTATATCATAATTTCCATTTGGCTTGAGAGTAGAGCCAATGCAGCTCCATACCTCCTTAGCAAAAGAACAAGAATGGTCCATAGTATGATTATAATTTCCAATAACAATATGACAAAAAGCACAAGAATGGTCTATAGTGGGATTGAATCTGTTGATTATCTCCCTAGTTTTCAATCGCTTTCTAATCAAAAGCCAAGCAAAAACTTTTACTTCTGGGGGAATGTTAATTAAGTTTCTAGACCTTGATCATAATATATGCATCATTGAAAGGTTCCAAATTCTGGCTGTGAAGCCAAGTAGCCGATTTAATGGAAAATTTTTCACTAGGGCCGGATCCCAAATGAATTCATCATTTGTATCATATAAAGGAATGATGATACCTTTAATCTTGCTAACAGACCGTTTGCCACCATTAGTAACAGTAGAGTGGTCCAGCATTGAGAGTGGCTTTTGAACATCTCATTCCTTGTTAGCGATATACGTTTCTTGCATATCGACTAAAGTTTTTTGTGATGCATATCAACTAAGCCAATTTTCCCTTGCTTCAAATTTCAATAAATTGGGTAATTTGGGATGCAATTTTCCCCATCTCAACTACTTTCTCTTCAATCTCTTTGTTCAAATTATTATTTTGGTATCAAGTTTTTAATGGATACCACCAACTGGAGAAGCGCATACGATAAATGATCGAAGAGGATGAAGACAATGATGCGCGGAGGCAAGCAACTACTCAAATGGTGATGGTCGGAGCAAGCTGGTGGGTTTAAAAAAATATTCTCCAACAACGACAACTAGAGCTAGTGAATGAAAGATTGTTAGCAGACTATTTCGTCCAAAATTTTGTATTCATGGATGAAGAATTCAGATGTCGATTACGCATGAGACGCCACGTATTCCTCTGAATACTACATAATGTCCAAATACCCAACCCATACTTCAAGCAGCGATATGATAGGGCTAGTTGAGCCAGCTTCTCATCACATCAAAGACTTATTTGTGCGTTTCGAATGCTAGCATACAGGTGCCCAGCAGATTACTTAGTTGAGACTTTTAGAATGCCTGAGTCCACAGCTATCGAGAATTAAGGTAAATTTTGTCATACCATTGTTTCCATCTACAAGAGCACCTAGCTATGGGCACTAATTCCATTAGATCTCGATAGAGTTTTACAAAAAACTGAGAGGCGAAGCTTTCTTGGAATTATAGGATCTCTTGACTATATGTATTAGACATGGAAAAATTATCCAATGGGTTGGCAGGGAAGTTTCAACAGCAGATAAAAAAAGCTAACAATTGTACTGGAAGCAGCGACCTCGTTTGACACATGGATTTGACATGCTTGTTTTTTGAATTCCAGGGGCTCATAACAACATCACTGTACTCAATCTTTCGTCTTTGTTCGATGCTCTGACAGCAAATGATTCACCATTTGGACTATCAGATCAATGATAAACCTTACCACATCGGTTACTACCTCGCTGATGGCATATACCCAAAGTGGGCAACACTTTTCCAAGAAATCAAGAGGTCTCAAAATGATGCAAAGGAGTATTTTACCACCAAACAATGGTCGTACATTAAAGACGTTGAGAGAGCGTTCGGGGTGCTCCAGGCACGATTTGCAATAATTAGAAATTCGGCTAGAGGTTGGAGCTTGGAGAAACTTAATTTAGTCATGTTGACATGCATAATATTGCATAACATGATTGTCAAGGATGAACGAGATGAGTATTACGATGGAGAGTCCGACGATGAAGAAACTGACCCAAATAGGTCAAAGAGGGCAAGGGCAAAAATATATGATGATCCAAATTTGCTGCTAGATCCAATAATCGGACTGAGTGCATGTCTCGTTATAGGATGATACGTTCTCGCAACGCGAACAATGATATGAAATTAGACCTTGTCAAACATCTTTGGTCAACACAGGATTTCGCAATTAAGGAACTTAGTTATGATATCTTGCTTTTTTAACTTTATGTTAATGTTTGTAATAGTTGGCATATCATTGCCTAGTGAGAGAGTTAGTGTCTTTGAGTCCTTAATATTCTTGTAAATGTTTGTTTCTCTCGTTTGTTAGTTTATTTTTTTTTCTCTCAATGAATAAAAATTTGAATTTTATAATGTGACATTTGTAGTTATACCACTTTATATTAAATTAAAAAATTAGATAAATAACATATCAAAAGTATAATACTACTACTACAACAATAACATTAATTATTTAGCCTAACATTGACCTTAAGCTAGTCCTTGAAATAAACTAATTTATTCATCTTCGCCCGATGATAGAGTACGTTGGTCGATATACATCGGATGTTGAGGCGGAATTTGGAAATAACTCTCGGGTGGCGTAAAGATATTCAACTTCTCTCTTCTTTCGATCCCAAAATGACTTACTGATCCCAGTCATTCCACAGTTTATTATTAGTGAAGGAAACCAGTAATGAGAAACGACTTGGAATTTGGAGAAAGTTTTCCCATGGCTTCATATATTGCATCGCTACTCATGGAACTATTGAATTTCTAGAACCAAGTAAATGCCCATTTTTTGGTCCCATTGTCCACTTCACTTTGAAACGAGATATGAAGCAAACATTCATACAAGCCCTCAATCAGCTGTCTGCTTCCCTTGACATCTACAAAGAAAAGCACATTGGACTCTTCAATGGCCACACGCCTGAGGAAGCAAAGAGGCAAATTCGAGTGTTTGTTTACTTTGCCCTCATTACGGCTTTCGCAGATTTTGAATCAAGTTTTTTATAATTTTTTCGATTATCAATTCTCGATTGTCACAGACTTGAAATGTTCTAGAACGATTTCCAAGTTAGTGACCTCAATTAGTATCTAGCAACCTAGAGCTGCAATACGGTATACAAAAACAGTGGTATACCGTATTGGGTCAACAACTTTCCATAAACAGTCTCATGGAAGCATAAACAGTCTCATGGAAGCAACACAAAAGTCTCAACGCCAACTCAACATTTTGAAGCACCAACTCTCCTAGCTGCCATGGAATGCCAATAATCTCTCCACAAGCACTGAAATTGTTGCTGCCAGAAACTGTTGTAGGTGGCGGCTACGGGATGGTGAGTTTGAGCTTTAAATAAGCTCAGTAGTACTGGCTTGAGCTCTATTAGTCTCAAGCAAGATAAAATCCCCGCCTCCGACAAGAAGCTCGTGGAGGGTCTCAACAATGCTCTAAGATCATGACAAGATTTTAGGAGAGGAATTGAGAAATCTTAAGGCATATTTGATTTGGATTGAAGAGTTTCAAGGCTTAAGCCTTCTGCCTCGGTAGGGTTCCATTACACAAATGGATGACCAGTGTTTTCAGGTCATCCATGGAGGTAGAAGTTGGAAGGTTGGAGATGAACAATAAAATAGTGTTTGTGTGGTTTTCTTTTCTTTTCTATCCAAGTCGTTCCTAATAAACAAAGCTTCATCTTCCATTTACTTTCGTAGACTGTAGTTAAGTATAATTAGTAAGTTACAATTGGTCAACTTACTTAAGCTTAAGCATAAAGCTGTACTTAGTAACTATTTAGGAGTTCACGACATCATTTTCAACAAAAATCCTACTAATACTAAATACTTTTGCTAAGAGTTTCCAGTAAGTTAGAGGATTTTGCCGACGCTGTTTCGTTCTAAACCATTTTTTTTTTTATGGCTTCAGGTTAAAAAAATAAACTTACATCCATCTTCTATCCAACATTGGGCATTACTTCGGAAGATAGAACATGGAGGATATGTTTCTCATTAACCTACTAAAACCCTGTTGTTTGACTGCTTAGGATTGGGCTGTTCCAGAGACTTTTACAATTAACTCGTTCTAGTTTGTTTCTCATTTAAAAAAATAGCTTGTTAGAAAAAAAAAAAAATTTGTTTAGCATGCCAAACTCATACTTTAAATATCCAACTAAGCTTACTAAAACTAGCAAATAGAGTGAGGGAAATTTTGTTTTTGGGGTTCAAAAGCTTGTGCTCCTCCTATAGCCTGAATTCATGTTTGTGCTCCTAAAAAGGTTGGAGAGCTCAAAATTAGACCTACTACTAATTTTATTTTGATAGCTACGTACTGAGATTTGAGAAGTTTAGCTAAAAATTTATAAATACCATTTTTAAGTTAGAGAATGTGAGTACAAAGGATAGTGTTTTTTGACAGAAAAAGAAAAGGAGTGTGTTGAGGTTATAAGCCTTTCGTTTTTGAAAACAATATCTCTCATTACTGTACTACTAAATAATATACTCCTTCTAGGTCGTATTAGTATTTGTCTTGATAATGCTTTCAACGCAATTGTGAGATCCCGAATTTTAAAGTTGCTCTATTTTTATTTTCGAGGTTGTAAGTGGAAAGTAGAGGTTGCCGTGAGTTCGCAGCAGTTTTCGAATTCTCGAGCTTTTTTTAAGCAATTTTTGAAGTTTGTTTGGAAGAAAATAGAAATACTAACGTGGCGACCTCTAATTGGTTGTTCGGTGACAAGTGGCACTTGGAGGAGAAGGCAGCTGATGCTGACATCATCCATGTGGATGTTGATGATGTCATCATCAGCCTTAGTCATTGGATAGATGACGATATATGGTTTTGTTTGGGTGGTGTTTTGTGGTGTTGACACGTGGCACCAAGGCCACCAGTAATTGGTTGACCTAAATGACCTAAATGAAACTGAATATCCCTAATTGAGTATGGAGCAATAGGCTCAAATCAAGACAATAAGGGAGATTTGTGGGTTGGAAAAGAAGAAGAAGAAAGGGTATCTTGAGTGGAACACTCTGGTGAACATCAAATTTCTTGCATCATCTTGTGGAGGTTCTTGTTCAACAAAGACTTGTGTGGGTGGTGTTGGAAAGAAAGAGCCACCTTGAAGAAGCAAAGTTCTATGGACCGGCAATGAAGTCCTTAAACAAAGCGCTAGCTAGGGAGGCAATCCTAGCATTACTTGTGATGTTTACTTTCTTAGTTGGTAGCCGCTGTGGTAGTTGTAGTTCTTTCTCGTTCATTTTGCATCAATAAGGTTGTCTAGCCATCTTTTTGGGAGGTTGGGAGGTGGTTGGAATTCGGAGAATGAGGAGATATTTTGAGCTACAATTCTTGTATGGAGGTTATGGATGACGATTTTGGGTTGTGAATTGATGGAATGAAAGTCATGAGTTTGTTGGCGGACCCTTGTCCTTATTCTTTGAAGTGAGTGTTTTGTGTGACGCATTGCTCTAGGACATTTTTATGTTCTAATGGAGTTGATATTTTCATTAGCACCTTGAGCTATTATGGAGCATACGTAAAGGAAGTCAAGGCCTTGTGCCTTGAGGTTAGTGTCTCATATTAGTCTTCTTTGAAGGTCGTGAGCAATGGAGGGTCGCATAAAGGGGGTTTCCACATCTTTTCTCCGCATTTAGACCAGTATGTTTATGCCTATGTTTTTATTGGGCCTATGCCCGGACCTCACTCTCATACCAAAATCCAACACGGATTTTAGCTTTCGAGCTCACTTAACAACATTGAGGACAATGTTGGTTTTATTTTTTAAGTGTGGGGGTGAGGGCTCGGGTGCACTATTTAAAAAAGAAAAGAATTGAAAGAGAAAAAAAAAATTCTTTTTGTTATTAGCTTTTTCGCCTTTTTGTAGTTAGATTTTAGTGATTAATGTCTTTTTCTAACCCCAATGACGAGACATGAATTTAACTTGTTATGATTGTGAATAGATTGAGCATAATATAGGACTTTGATTATATGTGTGCACATAACCTATGTTAGGTAGGTTCATTGTAGTTGGAGAAGCATGTTGAGGATTTGATTAACTTGCAAAACTTTGTGAGGTTTTGTGCCTATATTTATAGTTAGGAAGGGATACGTCAATAATGAATCATCCCCATGCATTTTCATTAAGAAGACAAGTTTCGGGTGTGCTATTGATGCGGTATATGTTGATGACATGAACCTAATTGGAATTCTAGAAGAGTTAAAGGAAACCACAAAGCACCTAAAATCCGAATTCAAGATGAAAAATCTTGAGAAAAATGGTTTCGTCTCAGTTTAGAACTTGAGCACCGTGCCGATGAAATTTTGATTCATCAATCGGCTTACACACAAAAAATGCTTAGGCGCTTTAATGAAGATAAAGTTAAGCTTGTTAACACTCCAATGATTGTCCGAAGTCTTGATCCTCAAAATGATCCATTTCGTCCTAAAGATGATGACGAAGATGTGCTAGAGGCTAAAGTGCTCAATCTAAGTGCAAAAGGCGTATTAACAATGCACTAAAAGAGTAACTTAATAGACTTGCCTAATAACTTGTTCACAAAAATAATTGCATTAAGTCTACAAATTAGTTCACTAAACCTGATTTTTTTTTTCTTTTGGCAAAAGTTGACACTCACTCTACTATCTCAAATACACCACCAATCGCTACTTTTGGCCGGAACCCTAGCTAAGCTGGCTTGTGTGCTCGTGATGTGCATGGTGGTCACCAGAGCGGCCATGACATGCAACCAGATCCAGGGCGGGATGGCACCGTGCCTGGGCTACCTCACCAAAGGCAGGGCCCCCGGTGTTGGGTGCTACACCAACGTGAGAAACATAGTCAACTCCGGTGAGGACCACCGTTGACCACCAGAATGCTTGCAAGTGCTTGAAAGCAGCTGCTGCTAAATTCCAAGGGATCAACCGAACCAACGCAACTAGGCTCCCTTCCAACTGCAATGTCAACATTCCTTACACCACCAACTGCAGAATATGAAGATCAGCATCTCCACCAACTGCGGCAGCGTGAAATGAAGATGGAGTCGGATGATGGAGCAGAGCAGAATATATATGAAGCTACCAATTTAGTATGCTAATTAGTATACTGTTTTTTACTTTCATGTTACCAGTTTCAGATGTATGTCTATTATCTTCAGGGAATTTATATACTGCTACTTTTGGGTCAGAAAAAAAATGCTGTAGTTAATTTGGGCTGGACAATTAAACCAAAAATAAAATTCCGAAAGGTCAAATATGGAACCTTGTACAAGTGTACAACTAAACCATGGCCACTTAAATAGCTGAGTAAAGAATTTAAATCTGAAGTACAAATGGATATTTTCTTTGAACATCCATAATAAACCTCATATCTGTATATCAAGACCTCCCTCCTTTCTCAATTAATCTTATGCAGGAATCTTGGCAGGCAAAGCAGGTTTCAGTTGTTTGTTGGCAAAACAGTTGCTGTTGGGGTTTAAGATGGGTTTCATTCTGCATTTTGAAAGGTTTTGCAACTTCACCGGGTCTTCAAGCGAAAGAAAATAAATTCATTTTCGATGACACCATTCTCTTTGCTGGAGCAGTTCCCACAATTCTCTCAAGCTAAAAGGCAGCAAAATCAAAATCATACTTAGTACTCACCATATCAGGGAAGGGAAGTTAGCAAGAGAAAAATAGAAAAATAGAATATCCACATCAGTTGCATGAAGAAGAACAATAACCAATGCTCTGATACATATTTCATTCGAGTACCAGCTGCAGATCTCAATCAAATTAGCCCTATTCTAATGTTGGAGACTTCTTCATCTAATTGAAGAGAACTACACTAGATTTTAATTTAATGGATTAATCATTAAGTTCTTAAATATTCACATCTCCTAAGAAGTTCAACCACCCAATCACAGAAGTATCGTGCACTTGAAAAAGAGGTTAACAAGTATTACCCGGAGGAGATCAAAAGGAGAAAAGAGCACCGTGCATGCCATGTCATGGGATCCATCAACCATATTAACAACCTGCAATTTAATAACAAGAATATTTGTTCAAAACTTAACCGAAATATGAAAAATCACAGATCAACAGAAATTTGTTTACTCATGTTTTCTTTGATTTGGCGGGAATTAAATTGAGCTGCTTAAACAGAAGGCGCAAAAATTATCGTGCTGACCTCAGGGTAAAATTCCTTTCTCTCTGGCAATGAATAGACGATTAAATTCTGAATTCCGCGGATCTACCCACCACCACCAAAAGAAAAAAAATTGATTATAGTTTCCCATCACTCTTATTAGGATACATATATACATCAGCATTTTGACAAGAAAAACAAAGTACTCTGAAGTACCTTATATCTGTGGTAAAAATGTGCTCTCTCTGTGTAGAGCATGATCTTCCGCTTTCCTTCAAAGAACCAAACCCGTGCACGGGAAATATCTTTTTGCTCCGCATATCTAAAGAGAAAAGCAATCCTTGTTGCATTAGTATATTTGCAAACACAAGAAACTGATCGCTATAAAATTTAACATTTCAGAGGAAACATAAAATGATCAACTAGCAGAAATGATTAACAGTAAAGAGAACAGATTCTCACTCATGAAGCAGACAGAAGGATGCATTCTGTGACTTCAAAAAATTACGAACTCGAACATATTCAAAGTAAGAGCTGATAAATATCATAATCCCGCCCTGAGTTAAAAAGTAGATATTACTTACCAAGAAAAGCGAAAGAATGAAACACAAAAATAACAACAGTTAATCCAGGGAATAGAATAATTACCTCAACAGAGTTTTTGATCTTGGGGAAGACCTGAAATAGATCATCATATATTTCAATATGAGGCAAGAACCGGAAAGAATCAACTTGTATGCAAAACACAAAGTGAATGCTTACAAAAGCTTAGCTCTTAATAAAAGGTACTTTTCTTTTAATAATCCCACAATACTTGAAGTCCAAGATTTTTAGACTACGTCCTTTACTGAAAAATGCAATTAATTGATCTCTTTGGGCTCTAAATTTCTTCAGATGTTTCCCTAGTATACTTCTGTTCTGTTTTACCTTCTTTCAACAAATTTCACATTAGCCGAAGAACTTGAAAGTATCAAGGTGAATTTTAATAAGTTACTTGATTTCACATAATTTTATGATTATCCAAAACATTACTTCTAGTCTAACCAGAGTTTGAACATATTATCAAGATTAGCAATTAATTTAAAATTCTTTTTTGATAAGTTATACTTCAAAATTAAAATTAATAAAAACGAACTATAATTCACAAAGTCTCATGCCATTGAGAAACTTTTCCCAGAATACCTTAGTAGCAAAATGTTCAAAACGAGCATCATCAATATTCACTATTTCATCTCCCTCAAACCGCTGAAAAATCTGCAAAAGTTGAAGAGTAATAGAATGCATTATCTGATGAAGTCTAGATCCACAAAGAGTACAACTGAAACAGAATAAAAAGAATAAAATCCTAATACCTTACAGTTCAAAAAGCAACTGAATATTCTGATATACATTTCTTTTTCTAGGTATACACTTAACCTAATGTGATAAGCATTCAAAATACACCAAAGGATAGAAAAATATATAGCACTTTCTGCACGCTGTTTTGAGATTCAATGAAACCTCAGAAAGAGCTATCTAGCATAACACATAATGTCCTTTGGCATCATGTCAGGCACTTTGGGATCAAATTCCGCCTTCCCCATGTCTAACTGTGTTTATGGAAAGTCAACTTTGTGTGAGCCTCACTCCTAAGTCCCCAACAGGTTCCCAACAAAATATCCATTTAAGAATATATATTTTTTTTATAAAAAAAAAACAACTTAATTTAATCAATGAGAATGACAAACCTTTAACTCAATGTATTCATTTTAAATCACACCGAACCACTCATAAATCGAAAGATTGAAGCTAGTTTTAACAGGTTGAAAAAGGAAAGAAAGAACAGGTTGAAAAAGGAAAGGAAAAAAAGAAGTATAGCGAAGTACCTTCAATTTAGTTAAGTAATGATGTTGAAATTACAATATAAAAGACAGATCTGACTCACTCTGTACTATTTTAGTTATTCAAACGCAGGACGTTCAATCAGAAAGTATAGTTGATGCAACATAATTACATCCCTCACTATATTAGCAAAACTGATAATAGCATCAAAATTCAAAACACAAATATCATAATTATACTTGTAAGACAGTTCATGAACAGGTTATCTAGTTTTCATTTGTTGAGTGAAAACATAGTCATTAGAAAGTGTGTAACATGTAAACTGGAATCTAGAAAGTTCCAATTATGAGTCGCAACATGAAAAGTAAGAGAATTCGAAACACTACACATAAGAAATGGACACATAAAAGTCATTGACGGACAAGACCTTTGGGAGGATGCGCAAGGGATCATATGCATCCATCATCCATTTACATTGCTTTAGTATCCAAGCAAGATCAATCTTGACCGAAATATGTTGACCAAAACAAAGTTTCATACTTGATATTTGGCAAGACAATATGAATTAATAGAAGCATTAAAACAAATGTCACAAAACCATCAGCAAACAAGGGACCAGCGAATGTCTTGAGGCATACCTGGCGTACTTGAAGTACCACTTTAGGAAGAACTCCTTTATATTCATGCACCAACTTCACCTGTACATAACAGAAAGTGTTTTTAACTTGCAATATCACGATACCATGTAGAAGTATGAGCATGCAACCCTAAACCAACTGGCAATGGATTAAGAAGCCCAACACCTTATAGATTATTATGCATGGCTTTATATTCTCCATATGAGAAAGATTTACACATAAACATATACACACAGAGAGATTACCAGTTGATGCATAAGGATGCAAAACTATGATCTGTTGACATAAAAAGTCACATGGTATCCGTGGTCAAAAACACAATAGACAATTCTTTTGTGATAGTAGCATAAGCAGGAATTAAACCATTCCATATTAGCAATTTGAAAAACTGACCTTCTCACATACAACAACCATGACGTCTGGACAAGTTTTCAAGAGACAAACAGTCGCTGCTTTTGATACGTTCTTTTCTATGAAGGATCTAACCTTTTGTGTTTTAAGTATTGAACATACTTTAACTTCAAATGATCCATATTATGACAAGCATCTAAGTTTCTATTATTGAAAATGCTTACAAGGTCTGTGATTCTGTTCTAGAACAACTTTTTATTATGAAGAGATGGGGAAAAGTTAACAATCTGAATTGAAAGATAAAATTAAAAAAATTAAAAATAATAATAATAAAAACTTACAGAAGAAGCAATGAAATGAATTGCGGGAAAACATTGTTGGACACGAAAGTGATATAGAAGACACTTAATAGTACAAATATGAAGAAACTTTCAATCAAAAATTTGTGTTCTCAATGCTTATTTCTAAACACACCTTCCCACGGTAATTTGTGCAGTGCTTGTTAAACAAATTGTTTATATCTGCAATAAAAAAGCATCAAGATTAAAGGATGATAAAGACTTCATGCTAAGAAGTCACACGGGATTCAGTTTGAATAATTAAGC
The DNA here is from genome assembly GCF_958449725.1 of Rosa rugosa. NCBI lineage: Eukaryota > Viridiplantae > Streptophyta > Magnoliopsida > Rosales > Rosaceae > Rosa > Rosa rugosa. Next base: position 41,953,508 of record NC_084824.1, on the reverse strand, counting down.
TGCCCCTTTCTTGAGATTGGAACTGAACAGCAGTTTTGATCAACTACAATTCTTTCATTACTGGGTATTTGGCTACCTTTTAACTTTTCTTTGGTAAATGGCGACCTTTACCTTTAATGCATACATTGTTGATATTAACTTTTTATACAAGTTCAAATCTTATCAGAAGTATACAAGACTCCACAGAAAAGTACAAGATAGAAAAGTAGCATAAATTACCTATCAACTACAGCAGGGTTGATAACCATTTCATGTTAGGTTTCTAGTCTTTCATTTTTAGATAAAGTAGAGGGAAAATGTACAGCAAGAGGGATGGAGAAGGGATGAATGGAAGGAGAGAGGAAAGGCATATGACAGGGTACATAAATGAAATTTAAAGAACAAAAAACAGAAAATATAGCATTTTAAATCGTTTTCTTTCTGAAGTTTTTATTCATCTCCCCTATTCAGTTCTATTTTCTTTCTTTCCACCTCACTTCTCCTATATATGTTCCTCTATCTTGAAGTATGAAAATCAAAACTAGAAACCAACAACAAAATGGTAAATGAGATTTTTTCTTTTAAAAGCAGGAACATTACCTGGGTTTGAATAATAACTCAAAAGTATAGTTTGCCTATAAAAAGATGCATGTCCATCCAGGTACCTGATCATAAGAACATTGTTAATAAGCCAATATATTGACATGTCATATAAGTCGGTAGATTCAGTACTTTCCCAACTAACTTTCCAATCCTGGAAACAATATTTTTGTAAAGTATTGCACTATCTGAATATTCACAAAAGTGTGTGCTGTATATAAAGAACTTCAAGGGAGGAGACAACTAGGAAGAAAAATTTCTATGCCTACCACATACCAGAAAACAATATTTGTATCAGTTGGAAAAGATTGACAAGAAAACATACCATGGCCTTATACGCATGATATCAGTTCCATGCTGCTTAGATGGTTGATGGTTTAACTGCTCAACAACTGACTTCAAAAAGTCCCAGTTCTGGACATTTATCAACAGAAAAGAGAAAATATAAAATTTGACAAGTAATATAGAATTTAAGTATGTTAAACCACCATAATTCTCCATAGTCAACTATAGCTGTACATTCATCTAGATGTTTACATTCACTATCTAATCCTAGTTTTGCTAATAGCCTAATCATAGGACTGTAACTGCTAAATTTTTATTGCTGTAGATTGCATAGACTTACGATCTAAATTCCTTAAGCATAGTCTTAGCATTGTTATATAATCTGCATTCCCCAATGAGTAGATAATTAATCAGACTATACAGTATTTACCTGCATTGTTATAACATCTGCATGATCAATGATCAGAACCTGCCAGATCAAAGAAATATACCTCCATTAACTGGAATAGAACCAGAGACCATTGAGAAAAAAAAAAACTGATAAAGCATAAGAAATGCATACTACCCGATACTGGCAGGTTACAACGAGAAGTTACCTCTATAGAAGAAAGATAGTCGACATCCTTTTCCTTATTTATTTTAGCCTCATCAATTTTCTAGAAAAAATCAAATGGCCACTCATTAAGTTATATAAAAAAGAGTTGGACAATAATAATGTCTCCTATGGATAATAGACTCTAATTTTCTAAATTGGCTTCTGTAAGTGCATTTTTTCTCTGGCACTTGGCAGGGAATGCCTTTACATTACATATAGCAATTACTTATTTACACAATTATATTATATACTAGATAGGAACAAAAAAGAAAAAAAATTGATTTGGCGAAATACAATTGTAAGCAAACTGATTAGGAACTTCTAAAGAAGAAGGAAGCTAATACTTACTTTCAACAAACCAACAGCAGAAGCAACTATCATATCTGAGGAATAAAAATCACTGTACAACTTTATGCTCCTCCTACAAAAGCAAGAATGACAAATAAGCCTAATATATGTAGTCTCTGTAGTCAAGAAGGCCAACTGAAACATAGCATAAGACTGTAAAGGGAAAAAGGGAGACAAAAGCTTGAGGTTGGGAAGCATGATCAAACTACCCAATGGCCAAAGGGAGTCATTTACAGGAAGATAATCTTATTTCATGGGTACCAACTGATGAGCTGTCCAAGTTCACTAAATCATCTCCGACCAAAAGAAAAAAGAAAAGAAGTTCACTAAATCGCCAATTAAATATAGAAGCTCCATCAGGTATGGCCCAGTTGGCTAACAGCCTACGTTTGCCTATGCCACGCTTGGGTTTGGGGAAATCCGAACTCAGAATGATGGGATGATGAAAGAAATTTGGAGATTAAAGATCTCTTTATATGCCAAATGAAGGGAACAGTTGCTGGAATCAGAACTTGGGTTTCAAAACAAGGCCAGGAGTATTGATAAGATATATACGGCTATTGTGATGGACTGCATAAAGTCTATGAGTGGATTAATAAGAACTAACTTATAACCGAAGAAAATAATCCAACAATCCTTTATTATCCAAAAGAAAAAAAACTTGATCCCTAATTTCAACATGGTTCGTTAAAAAATAATGATATATACATGCTCTCCCTCATGTGAAGAAAACTCAAAACTCTTGGACCCTTTAAAATCAAAAACTGATTTTCCACTAAAAGACACCTGGAATCATAAAAGACACGGGGCCCAAAAATCCGAAATCTCAACTTTCCATTTGGAGTTGTAGGATTACATGAACAATTTGGTCATTTAAATAGCCTTTTGAAAAAAAACAAAAAAAAAAAAGAAACAAGAAACAAGAATTTATAAAGTTTATAAAGAAGAAAGTGGATGAGAGATTGACAAAGGGGGACATAAGAAATAAAGCCCATGAAACAACAGCAGCAAGAGGACTAGAAAGCACATAACACCGCTGCCTTCTATTCTAACAGAATGCAAAAAAGGCTGTAGTCCATAAGCAGTCTAAACAGACACCCGAAGAGGTTTCTAAGTATCAAGGAGTAGTCCTTCTATGATATAGCATAACATTGAAGTACCAGGCAAATACATATATCTTGCCTACTCCTAGAGCAAGGCCATCAAAATCATTCAACTCCAATTATGCCTTCCTAGCTGCTACTGTCGCACCAATAACTCAGGAAAGGTCTCATATCGATATTGGATTCCAGTTAAAGCAACAACAACTGCAACAGTTTATCTAATGGAAATAGGTCGACATGATTATAAGTTAGTAATTTACTTCGTGAACTTGATGCCAACCATGAAATCATCCTTGCTATTACCACCAAAAAGTACTTGGAAGTCACTAGGTTTCGATGACTTGTGAGGTTTTACATTTCCAGAGTTCTGGTCACCTGGTGGTATATCTCTTTCGTCTTCATTGTCAAGAACCTCTTCACTTCCAAACTCTTTAGAAAATCGGTCCATGTGGTCCACATTAACCTGTAAACACCAACAAATTATATTATAAGAAAATAATCTATCAACTTTATTTCTCTCATCAATTATTTCCTTCAGTTAACTCTGACAGAAAAGAAGATACTTTTTCAGGGAATGCAAGGATGTCAAACTCACAAGCATAAGAATTTAGATATTTTATGTAATGACAAAAGTGAAGCAGAAAGTTGAGACTCATTCTTAATCTAGTGGGCCTGACAATTATTCCTCTAACTCTACAGGATACCAGATCCACATAATTTACTAGTGATTGCATGCTTGTGGGGTTTACAGTCATTTGTGGTAAGAACACCATATGGGCATCAAAGCCATTGTAGCCAAAAATTTACCATAACTAGCACATAATTTACGGCCTCTCTTGCAGCACTGTAAATCCCTTTGTTTGGTTCAAAGCAAGCAAATAATAACAGCAAATGATCCAAGTAAATTAAATTACGCATGCCACTGTCAAGAGACTACTTTTAAGATAATGTTGAACCATTAAAAACAAAAGCAATGGAATACCTTGTGAGCTGAAGGGGTAAGTTGTATTATCCTCTTAACAACACGAAGTGCAATGCTCGCCATTGGCAGTAGGATCAACACCTGGTGGAACAGAATTACAATAAATCCTCATCACTTAGGCATGTGAACTACACACCACAAGTTGTACATATATGCTCTTTCTACATACCAGAGATATGTATGACTATTATCACAACAAAAAGCAAAAATAATTCCAAGCACAAATTCCAAATATGATCACAAATAAGTGCAAAAGATTACATTATAGAGCTGACCCACAACCAATGTGATATAAATATAGCTTTCTCTCTACATTAATGACAGCTATAGCAAAAGATGCTTTTTTATATAAGAACAAAAATATTGCTCTTGACAAGCAGTTTAGTTAAATTGTAAAAGGATGTCACATATGTAAGTAGTAAAAATGCCCCACTTTTGACTGTCCGCCAGGGACTAGAAATTAATATGACAAAACCCCAGGTTCAGCAAGATAATTGTATTAAATAGGGACAAATTTTAGCGGATGGTGCTCTCAACAAGTATCCAGTACATTGCACAACGATATTCATAGATCAAGCTTTCACAGGAATTTACAATTAAATATCAAATAATATAACAGGAGAAACAGAGCAAAATTTATCTGTTACTCTATCATGTATTAGTAGGGGAATCCACAAGACAATATGATCCACTGAACCAAATATTATCACACTGATTACTTATCCTCAACCAAAAAATAAAAATAAAAAATACTCATTATACTATAATTAGTTATTATGACGTATTCTGCAATAAGAAGTGGCATGTGCCCAAACATATGAACCATATCCAGAGACATCGGAAATTATGAAACTCATACTACATCCAAGTCTGGAGACCCAATTAAAAAAAAAAAAACAACAACAACAGAGAAATAAAAAAGAGACGTCCAGTTTACAACAAGCACATGAGAAGAAACTCAAGAAAGCATGTGTTTACCTTAGGACGAGTAAAGCCATGATCACGGAGACTATCATCAGTAAGAATTACATTCTTAGCATTTTCCTGATGCTTGGCCACTTTTGCATCATTCTTCATTACAAGATCTCTAGTTCTGAAGACATGGTTCAGCTGCATGGTATTACATTCATCAATCTATTCTAAGAGGAGAAAAATATAAAAACTTTAACTGAAGAAGTTGATTTCTTTCAAGGAATAGGGACAAGCACGTACGCAATGCATAATATATGCATCCATGACACTTGAGTCTTCTTCTGATCCTCTGTGATAAAAGGGTTTCTTGTTGCAATGCAGTATATCCCGATAACTATTGACTAAGGAAGGTAGAGGCCCATAACCACAAAACAGATCCAAACTAAGTTAACTTGGTGAACATATGTCCTTTAGAACTGGGATTATAGAACTGCCAAAGTGACTAGGCATTTACGGAAATTGATTACTCACAGAGGGAGAAGAACAATCTTTGTCTGGATGAATGAAAATCCTTGCGTCCAGATGTGTTATATACATCCAACCAGTGCTTATACAACTTTTGCTTCAGATCATAACTAGAATCGGGATTAACATCCTGAAAATAAATTAATAAATATGATTCAGCAAATGAAGTAAAGGATGTGATGGAAAAGGCATCCATCACCTAAGAATGATGTAGAAAACTGCAAGAGAGCAGGGATTTAAGACCCAATAAGAAAATCAGGAGATTTTTTTATGAGAGGGGAATATTGATTCCTCTCACAAATTAAAAAAAAATCTGAACCTTTCTTACAGAAATCCAATGTTTCCATCTATGATCTATTTCGTCATCAGATTTTGAGAATACATTTGGCTCAATGAATGATCACTCACTCATTTGTATTGGGTACCTGAGTCAAAATTGATTTAACAAAAAGATCAAAGTTGCCAATCGTATGCTAATGTCATTTAATTAGGAGTGATGGGATTGATCAATGTCTGTTTTCTACTGTTTTTTTTTTCTTTCTTTCTCTTCCCAGTACGTACTTGGTGTGGATTCCTTGCCCAATATCTGTAATAGGTGCCAGCTACAAAGTTGGCATCCTCTAGAAAAGCTGGGGTCTGTATGGGCGAGGGATACCTCCATTTTGTATCCCAAGCCCTACAAAGGACATTAAAAAATCTAGTGTTTACAGTAGAGACATACTTTTATGCAACACTCTCCCGTTCCTGCCCATTTGCCCTTTGACATTCCAGCAGCAGGCACATCCCATTTATATCTCCATTTCTTTTTTGCCATAGTTTCAACCTCTGCTTCTGTTAACTTGTGCTCCAACTGTACACCAAAGGAACTGCAAAATGAAATATATAACAGGGGCATGAAATGCATACAATCTGGGATGTTTTGTTTAAAAAATAAATAAATACCGACATGAATAGCATAAGAAACAAAAGTTCAGTCTATAGGCATAGAAGTCCATAACCTTATAGCACCAAAGAAAGAAAATTCAGTCAATAAGACTTGGTTATGGAAGAAGAGTTCATTTATTTGTGGGTCAGAAAATAAAATCCATGCTTCCCTGTGGACGTCAATGTCTAAGCACTTTGCAAAGTTTTAGTGTGTTTCTTTTTTATTGGCCTTGTACTTACTAGGGCATCTCTTTTCTTTTTCCTCTTTTCCTTACCTTGTTGAAGTGAGTGCAACTTTGCTTATTTTTTTCAGGTGGCTTGGTTTAGATCCTCTAGGTATGGATTCTAGCCAGTCAATATATGATTTCATCCAATCAGCTGACAGAACACCTTTTTCTCATGCATTCACAAACAACTCTATTGTCTTCCTCCATTATGTTGACGACAAAGGAAAACTTGCTGGCGGTCTTTGCAGTCAATATCTTATACTTTAAATATTCCAAAACTAAATGTTCCTGTTTCCATATGCCCCGAAGAAACATGACCTTGGTCAAATTGAGAAGTATTACGAGCTCCAAGATTTCTTCTTTCTTAGACAGAATTTCTGAGGAAATAAAAATATTTATATATTTTAACCCATTATATGTTCATTCAAAGGTCTAATGATACAACAAGTAACCAAAGACCTGTTCCTGAGCAACTATGAACATATTGATCCAAATAAACCCGTCTACATAAATGAACGTGAGGCCGCCATACTTCCAACTAGAGGGGTTTCTTGGCCATTCAATCCTATCTAATGTCATGCTCTTCTAAACAGGTCATGGGTTTTCACCCGAGAAAAAAGAAAAAAACGGTTCCTGGGTTAGTATGTTATCATATCTCAAGCTTCATCTCCGATCATTCAACCACACCATCTAAAGAGATTCTCCCTCACCCTACATTGTCAGTTAGGGCATACTAACCTAACATTACTACTATACCAGCATAATTTAATTATTTTATATTCGTAGAATACTCAAGATTGTTGGCCCTTTCCCTCTGTTTAAGTTTTAAGATACTAGCAATTTAGATCAAGCTTCACAAAGCAATATATCAATGCATGGCAAAAATGAAAAAGCTAAATGAACAAGACATTTCATGTAACTGCACCTCAAGCATATTGATGCATCAATAGCAGATTGAGAATGGATTCCCAGGTCTTGTTCTGCATCTGAGTCGGACATCCCCTGGTCATCCGAGTCAGAGGTCTCGCGGTCATCCATGTCAGAGGTGTCCTGATCATCCTCAGTTTTTGCATCTTCACTTGCAGGATCTTTCAGTTTTCCTTTCATTGGAAATTTATCGTCACCTCCTATGCAAATACAGTAGAAGAATTAACTGCAGTTTAGCACATGAAAAATAAAATAATAACTGGACAAAAGGACTATTAAGTGTTTTATCGTCACCTCCTATGCAAATACAGTAGAAGAATTAACTGCAGTTTAGCACATGAAAAATAAAATAATAACTGGACAAAAGGACTATTAAGTGTTGCTAGGAAGATGATCTAAGAGACTTGCACTCATATAGATGAAGTATGAAGTTACCTGACAATAAAGTAAAATAAACTCAATTATGGAGAGTAAAATGATAATGAAAGATTGGCTTTCTTCAGCCTCAAAACCCAAAAGATATAAACAAGTTTTCTTGAGCTTGAATAAAAGCTGTTTCTTTCGGGAAAAAGAAAAAAAAAAAAAAAGGTGTAGTTTAATGGTGGATATGAATCGTGCTTCAATTGCTCTTCTATGAGGGGTCAACCAGCAGCTTTAACGCATCACCAATCAGTAGTTTCTTTCTTTTCTCAAACATAGAACTGCAATTACTCTTGTTACTTTCCTTGTCACAGTAGTTTGATTCTTATAAGGAAACTAAGTTCACCAAACCCTGGCTCACCATGAGTCAGTCCGTGAACCTATTTAATCCAAGAAATGGAGATCTAATAGGGAAAAGCATTGTTAAGTCTTAATAATTCTGTACTCCCACACATATAGGGGTGACCACTAAAACAAAGAGGTTAGGAAGTAATCCCAATTACGATGACCAGACTAAATTACATAAAGATATATTAGAGTAGACCACCAATAAGAACCAAACATATACATATATATATATATATATATATATATATATATATATATATTAACAACTTATGGACTTCTGGAGACCAAAAATTATAACTAAAAGAAAATACACTAGGAAATAATAAGTATTCAAGGTCTAAGAAAACGATTTGGAATCCAAAGAGGCCCATCACGAGGGCAAGAAAACACAAAGAAGTTATGCACTAAAATTAGTTCAGTTATGGCACTAGCCACAACAGGAGCAAAGCTCAAGTCCCACAACTCCAGTCTAAATATGAATAGTTTAAAGTTGTTCCACTTCAGTGTTAAATATTAAAACTCAAAATTAACCATGTTTAACTTAGTATTGTTTACAGTATAAGTCATTTCTTTTATAAAATCAGACATATTAGTTATAAATTCCTTAAATCTATGCACACAAAGATACCATAAGGAAATTTATGAAACAATGAACTGAATGAATTTTGTAAACAAAAAGTTCAGTAGCATTTTTATGAAAATCAGATAAGTTCTACCTTCTTCACCATCATCTACTTCTTCCAAGTCACTAGAAGATTCAGTTCCGTCGTCGTCCTCATCATCCTCCTCCTCTTCTGAGTCCGAGTCACTTTTACCTTCTTCTTGTCTTTTTCTATATGCAAAAGAAGCACACAGTAACTATTAGTTATAAATTCCTTAAATCAACTATTCTATAAAATAACACTAATAAATGAGGTTAATTATCTATAACTTCCCACTACTGAATCCAAATTGACTGAAATTTATATTCTTCTTAGATCCCAAGTTCTATAAGATACCAAGAATGATGAAATACTTCACCAAACAAGCATCCAAAAACACAAAAGGAATTCCAGAGGACAACATAGCTTTTTTGTCCTTTGTCCATTTTACCTTGTAAACTCAGCAACATATGAAGAAGGAATTAGCAGCATCAAACATGAGAAACCCAAAGTACAACTGATAAAGGACCGCCTCACTCCTTGAGCAAACTTTTATAAACTACAATTCATATCCTAGCCCATGGAGCACAACTAGAAACTAAGACTGCCCAATAGCCCAAACAACCCAAACAACTTTCTATCAGTTAGCTATACTCAAGAGGTCCAAGCTAAGAGCCTGGACAAATCCAGAACATTTAGATTACCTCTGCTTATAGGCAGCCGCAACAGCTTTACTAGATGACCCTAGCGCCATCAACAATTTGTCATACATTGATGGCTCCTTATAAACTATTTCTTCTTCGGAAGCCACACCATTGGATTCTTCCTCTAGCAGTTCCCCTGCACAAGAAAAATTACACAGATGTTGAATTTCAATACAAAGACCATGGCCATTTTTCTAACTATCCCCAATTTCAACAGAAGAAGCATTACCAAATATCAAAACTTTCTTATTGTAGTAATCGAGACTAGATTTAAACAAACTCAGAGGACAAAACGAACACCTCAATTACTAGATTTACGGAACCAAGTCCACCCCCCAGTTACTAACAAACAATTACATCTATTTTTCAAACTGTAAATATAACATGCCTGATGAAGTAGATGAGGGGCTAGCTGCCGCAACCTTTTCTTCTTCAACCCGACGACTTTTCCCAGCTTTCTGGAACTTGTTGGGCATTTTGCGTTTCCTCCATCCTACCAAAAAAAAATTACAGAACAGCAAAATTAGAATGAAGATGGTGAAAGATGGAACCTTGCATGATAAAACAGGCTGAATTATAGCACTACTAAATCATGAGGAGCTTAAAGAACAACTAAAACCCTCAATTGGGTTGAACCCTAAATCAAAATCAAATGGCAATGCAAATGAGTAGGCATTAGGCAAAAGCAGCAAACTTTTTACTAATAAATCAAGCAATTCATTAAAAACAGAGCAAAGCAGCTACACCATGATTGACTAGACCAGAAAAACCAAAGTGGACCTTCATCAATACTATAAACCCTTTTACAATGTCTATAAGAAATCAATCCAAAAGCGCTGATTTCCTTCAAAAAATTTACCTGATTGCTTCCCCATGTTCGGAATCTTCAAAGCGAAGAGGTTTTGAGCTACCCAAGTTCGAATTAGGAGCTCTAAGTGTTGGGTTTCTTCAAGTTATTGGGGTTTAAAGACTTTTCTCTTCTGCCTGGGGTTTAAGGAAACAACGGAGGATTTAGGGTTTAAGATTTTTTCTTTAAACTGAACAGATGAAAATGACCATCTGCCCCTTCTTGTTGTTTAATTTTTTCTTTGGTACTTTTTAGGGTGGGTCCATCACTTTGTTCATTTTTACCCTCCAAACTCGCGGGTTAGGGATCAGAAACCGAAGAAGGAAGAATTAGAACAACTAGCAGAGACCAGAACCCAGAAATACCAAAAGACCAAAACTAAACCGAATTCGAAAAACCAGTATACCAACGTGATGAGTAGAAGAAGTTACTTGCCTCATGCATTCCTAGCTGAAGAAACCACCGGAGATGCCGAAGCTTTCGGCCTTCAATTCTCCTCCTCAGGACAAACCAGTACCAGAGGAAGGTCGGCGACAATGAGATGAATCGAACGGCACCGGTGCCAGGGGGTGGCGAGGTTATGCAGATGCCCAATCTCAACTTTTCCGGTCAGCCATGAATTATGGTTGTTGGGTAGCTGTTGTTACTCGACAGAGGTTGAAGAAGGGGCAAATTCATTATTTGTTTGATAGACAAGGGGCAAACTACTAAGACATTAGCTCGGCATTTATTCTTCGTTGAATGACTGCCCACAAACGACGCCGTTTTAATTGAGATTCTTTCGGTTAAAGTCCGCTTCGTCCCTACCTCGTTGGCTCCTCCTCCAATTTTCCTTCTCACTCCATTCATTTCAATCTACTATGACCTATAAATTTATATTTATACAATTAATCACAATAATACATCATCATCTATCTTTTATTTTCAATATTCGTCTTTTCTGTAATGTTTATTTGTTTGTAGTTAATTGTTATTTGTTAACTGGTTTTGTTAAATAGCAACACTGTAACTAAACTAATTAACAACATTTTTTTTTATGGATTTCGTTTATCTTGATTGTATAGCAAGATAAGATAAGAATTTGAAACCCACAACCTTTTTGTGGACAATTATTAGATTTTTCTTGGTTTTCTCTTGATTTTAAATTTGCCCTATGTGGTCAAAATTTCTAGATCCGCCACTGACCGGTGCGACACAGTGAAGTGGCCGGACGGAGGATTTCCAGTCAGGTCGTCGGATGCATTGATCTGATCTTCTTTTTTTTATTAGAAGATGCATTGATCTGATATATAATCTTCATTTATTTTAATTTGGGGCCCTGATTAAGTAGTGGACAAACATACGGCTTAGATTGCACCGCATGGATTTCCTTTTTCTTTAAAATAATTTTCAAACTTCCTAAATATTTAGCAAATTGTAATAAATAGTTCGGGTGTCTGAAAAATTCTCTAAAAATTCTCAGGGACTCTATGCATCGAGTAGTTTATCATCAAAATCACAAATTGAAGGCATATAGGGTTGACCATCTTGACCTCTATCAAGACGACGACAAACTGGGTTAATTTTTATATAGTATGTGATAAATACATTGTTAATGTCAAATTTATCGATTTTCAATTTCAATTTTTTGGATCACATATAATCCTTATATGCCTACTAATATGGTCTAACTTGTTTATTAGTTATATGAAAAAATATATTTTCTTTAACCAACAAGGTGGTGGAAATAGAATTTATCAAAATCGACCGTTGGATATTATCATGCCAAGAAAAAATGGTTATGGTCAAAATTTCAGTTATTTTTGTTGTCGTTTGGGTCGTGATCTACTAGGTCAACCTTAAACCCTAAATACCATATAAAACTAATATGTTCATAACTGCTTATTCACAACTTCTTTTTTCAATCTGTCAGCTCTCACACTATCATGGATATAAGCTATATCAACCAATATAAAATTTTTGGGAAGTTTATCTTTTCGTGATTTAGCTCCCTGTAGGGAAATATAAACGTATAAATTGTTGACCACTTTGTTTGATGTCGAAATAATGGCAAATTGGGTTAATTTTTTTACATAATACTTATTAATATGCTATAAATAGATGGGTAATGCTGAATTTATCGATTTTCAATTTCAATTTTTGGATCACACAAAAATCCTTATATACCTACTATGTCAAAATTTTAGGGTTGACATAGTAGATTGAGACTCAAAAGACAACCCTAAACAGCTAAAATTTTGACCATAATCATTTCTTCTTATCATGATAATATCCAACAGTTTATTTTGATAAAATCTATTTCCTCCACCTTGTTCCTTACGGAAGAGATATTTTTTTATACAAATAGTGAACAATCTACTATGTCAACCCTAAATCCTAATTACCAAATAAAACTAATGTGCTCATAACCGCTCACTCGTAATTTTTTTTTTTCCGATTTGTCAGCTCTCACACTCTTGTGGGTATGAGCTATATCAACTAATGTAAAAATTTCGGGAAGTTTATTTTCTCGTGGTTTAGCTCCCCTTAGGGAAGTATAAGTGTATAAAGGGTTGACCGCTTTGTTTGATGTCGAAATGACGGTAGATTGGGTTAATTTTTTTACATAGTACCTATTAATACGCTATAAATAGATGGGTAATGTCAAATCTATCGATTTTCAATTTCAATTTTTTGGATCACACAAAATCTTTATATGCCTATTAATATGGTCCAACTTATTTGATAGTATATGAAAAAGTATATCTTCTTTAACCAACACGGTGGAGGAAATAAAAATTTTCAAAATCGACCGTTGGATGTTATCATGACAAGAAAAAATGGTTATGGTCAAAATTTCAGCTATTTTTGTTGTCATTTGGGTCTCAATCTACTAGGTCAACCCTAAACCCTAAACACCATATAAAATTAATATGTTCATAACCGCTCATTTGCAACTTCTTTTTTCGATCTGTCAGCTCTCAGACTATCGTGGATATAAGCTATATCAACCAATATAAAATTTTTGGGAAGTTTATCTTTTCGTGATTCAGCTCCCCTTAGGGAACTATAAGCGTATAAATGGTTGACCGCTTTGTTTGATGTCGAAATGACGGCAAATCGGGTTAATTTTTTTACATAATACCTATTAATATGCTATAAATAGATGGATAATGTCAAATTTATCGATTTCCAGTTTTTATTTTTTGGATCACACAAAATTCTTATATACTTATTAATGTGGTCTAACTTATTTATTAGTTGTATAAAAAAATTATACCTTCTATAAGCAACAAGGTGGAGGAAACAGGTTTTATCAAAATCGACCATTAGATGTTATCATGATAAGAAGAAATAGTTATGGTCAAATTTTTAGTTGTTTTCGTCATCGCTTGGGTCTCAATCTCGTAGGTCAATCGAATAAGCCTTTATAACCCTATTTTTATTATCTCCATCGTTCAGAGGGCAATACCATCAATATAAATAAAACTCGGGACACCAACTGTTGGATGTGAGAATTACATTATTTCAAACTTCCGGTTCAAAATTGATCCACTTTCGTCTATATTTCGACCCCGATATTCTAGGTTAAACGAGCGTAATTTAATTAACACATGTTACAAACCATTACTTTTTTCCCCACCCTTTTGCCAGGGACAAGGATCCTCTCTCCTCATAAATTAGTGCCTCATGTGTTACAATCCTGGGCGTCCATTTTAAGTTTGTGGTCGGGATTCATTTACTTTTTTATTTTGTTTCATTTCTCTTCCCCCTAGATCCAAAGGCTGCTGTCAGCTTCACTAGAAGAACCAATTCACAGGGCCGCTCAAGCTTCCATCAAACCCAATACCCAGATACAGTTAATAGAGTTGAAGACAAAATGAAGGATTTAATTTCCTATTTCTATCTTGCCTTGGATTCGATGGAACTCTATTTCATGATCAAACTAGCAAAGAATTCTCAAATTGATTAAACATAAAACTGCAATTTGTATTAGATATTTATATATATATATATATATATATATATTTTTTTTTTAATTGATTAAACATAAAACTGCAATTTGTATTAGATATTTATATATATATATATATATATATATTTTTTTTTTTTTTTGGCAAAGTAGATATTTTTATATTTGAGAGGCAAAGAAAGAGAAGCACAAGGGAAGAACTGAAGAAGAAATGAACAGAAAGAAATAAAGGGACCTTGAAAAGCCAACTGTGGGACCAAGGCTTCTAACTTTAACAACAGGTCACCCGACAGGCCGGTATACCTTAATGAGCGGCTAGTATTGAAGCATAGATTTGTGCGGCCAGGATTGTACTGATGTGCCGAGCACTCCATCCTCGGAGCATGATAGAATTTTCGGGAAAGAATCAATTGTTTCAAGTTTGTCTTTGGATACGTGTACGAGCCACAATTATTCATGTTCTGTCTCTTTGCATGCACGTTAATTAGTGTTCAAGCTTGAAGGTAAAGAGAGGTTATAGGTTATAATTAACCAACTCTTAGTTTGTAAGCAATTCACCCAACAGTACTACTACGAGTTTGTGAGCTATCGTCTTATAAATTTATAATGGCAAGCAGAGCCGTCTCAAACTTTTCGGAGGCCCTGTGCGAAAGCTTAAATGCGGCTCCCTACGTTGTAGTCTTATATAAAAATATTAGGAAGACAAAATCATCAAAATCTCATCAAATTCATAACTGAAATTTATACTTGAACTAACTGACAATATCTAATTTAATCAAATCAAATCAAATCAAATAACCAACAATGTGTGATCAATGATACCTCACTAAGATGAGCTGCAAAAGAGGCCAAATAAAGACAAATGAAAAGTCTACAGCAAAAGAAAAAATTACAAAAATATCTCACATAAAGTGATAAAACCCTCAAAATAACACATTCTTCCAGCAAAGTGTTGAAGTGGGATTACTGATGAGCTTATAAATTTCTAATTGAAGAATGAAGACTTGAAGTGGCACTGTGGGAGAGAACTGGGGCCACTCTAACTCTTGAGATTTTTAATTTTTTAGCGCAAGCAGAAAAAGAGGTCGATGGAAAAAAGGCCTCACGCAAAAAAGCTGAGGAGAACGCGCCTCACGCGCCTGGTGTCGTTGTGCGAGAGTGATGCTCCGTCCGGCGGCGCGTCCTTGGGGCGTTGTCGTCGGACGGGCCGGTGATGGTTCTGTGCACTCCGGCGAGGGTTTCTGGCTGAGACGTGGCCCAGGGCAAGTGGATGGTGGCTGTCTCCCGGGTGGGACAGAGCGATCTCGTTCTGTCCTTCGCGGGTTGTGGGCGAGTGCAGGTGAGGAGCGGCGGTACGGGGCGGTTGGCCGGCGGCAAACTCTGGAATCCTCAAAGCACCAGAGATCTGGGCGATGGCGGCGACTTCAAGCTCTGGACAGAGTCGATCCCGAAAGGGATCTGTTCCGCCCTGGGATCTGGTCCCTGTTGTCAGATGTGCTCGATCTGTGGTGTAGCGATGCTAGGCGGTGGTGTGGTGGGGCAAGGCGGTGGTGTGGTGATGCGTTGCGGCGGAGCGGAGGAACGAGAGTATGGTGGCGGCGATGGCTGCTTGTGGCGCTTGAGGTCCTTACTGGGAAGAATGGTGATTGGGCCGGGCCTTTGGTCTTCGACCCTTGCTGGTTGTGCTTTGCTTTTTGTTGGCTTAGTTATTTGTTTTCTGTTATTGCTTTGTCGGTAATAAGCTCCAACCGTGTTCTGGTTGGAGGCAGTGGCCTGTGTGCCAGTCATTGCACCTTGTGTGCCTGTTTTGCTCTAGGTAGGCGACGAGTTCCTTGCATTTGCAAATGGTCGCTGCCTCTTAGTAGCAGAGGGAAACTAAGTGTCACCGGATGTAGTGTCCAGTGGCATTATGATGGGAAAGCTATGCGTATGGTAATTATGCTTTGCTGCAGTCGGGTTGCAGATCAAGTTATCTTTCCGTTGTATCACCGCTGCGTTAATGCAGTTAAAGCAAATAGAGTCGCCAGTAGAGCGCTCTTTGCTAGTTGGTGCTTTGTTGAGTACAAGCATTTAGTAGAGACTCAGGATAGTATTTCAGGATTTTCTACTTATTGTAATCAGGGGTTTAGGCTCAATGTCCCCCCCCTTGTATTCGACAGTTTCTTTAATTAAGGCTATCAAGGCTTGAGGGCTGCCGCACCGCCCTTTTCTCAAAAGAAAAAGAAAAAGAGGTCGATGAGAATTTTGAGGGGGGGGGGGGGGGACAGTGAACGCAGAAAAAATAGAGGAGAGAGGTCTGGGGCCCTATTTCATATTACTTTTAGTTTTAATATGCTATTATATAAATATAAGGCCTTTTAAAAAAATTTGGACCCTCTCAATCTGGAGAGAGACAGAGAGTGGAACGCACATAAAGAGGAGAGGATAAGAATGGGGGGGGGGGGGGGTGAACGCAGAAAAAATAGAGGAGAGAGGTCTGGGGCCCTATTTCATATTACTTTTAGTTTTAATATGTTATTATATAAATATGGGACGGATCCGTAGCATCACAAATTATCAAGGACTAAAATTTCGACGGTTGAGGAAATATCGACCCTTCAGAAAATGGAAATTTCGAGGAAATATTGATATCGATAAAAAATCGACAAAAACTATGAAAACCTGGAGAAAAACGTAAGGTTGTGTTTATTTGATCAATTATATACTCTATTTCCAAAAAATATATATAGCAAATATTATTACGTAACAAATTAGGATAGTATATATTGAGTCATAAACATTTATTGAAATTTAATTTAATGATATTTATAATCTTGATACTTTACTAATTTTCATACATAACATTGGTAGTTTTTTTAGATTCAAAGTATTTAAAATAATAAATATGATTAATTCAAATAAAACAAACAATTGAAAAATAGAATCATCTAAAAAAGCTTTTTTTGATGAGATTATGGAGATCTATATATAAAATATATTGAGTTAACAACCAAATCCTCTTCCAGCAGGATTGGTTGAGACGTGTATTTGTTTGTCATCTCCTTGAGACCAAGATTCGAATCTCCTCCAAGTTGGTGTTTTCCCGTTTTCCATAATTTGAATCCAATTTGGCAAATTTGGTCAACTTGGGCTGTCGGCCCACGAGATGAGGATGACGAGATTTCGTGATTTTCGCGATATTTCCTCAAATGTCGCGATATATCTAAAATTTCTCACGAAATTATCGTGGTATATCAAGATAATTTCGCTAACTCAAAAAAACGAAATTATAGTCCTTGCAAATTATAATTAAAATTATACTTCAATGACCAACCATTAGATTAAAAGACTATCAATGGATGATATTAAATTTGAATTTTTCATTTTCTATTTTTTTCTCTCTCTCTGAATTAATATAATTAAACTAAAACTAATTAATTAAAGAAAAATAAAGAAAGACAATCCTCAGAGAAATTCTTTCCTCTTCTTCAATGTGAATGCAGAAAAAATGTGAACTCAAAAAAAATAGAGGAAAGAGGTCTGAACGCAAAAAAAATAGAGGAAAGAGGTCTGGGCCCCTATTTCATATTACTTTTAGTTTCAATTTTCGTCACAATCAGTACCTAAACTTTTCGATTTCATCTAAAATGGTACCTAAGACCACATCCTATCAAAACTCCTAAGAAATTGGTGAGTGAGCACGAGTTTATAACTTTTATGGTGAAATAACCGTGTTACCCTCACATGATCTTGTTCATAAATTTTTTTTTTTTAAAGTAACTTTTATTTTTTCTCCTCCCAATTCTTTTCTTCGTTCGTCTTTCTTCCTCATCCTATTATCCTCAGCTAAAAAATAATCTCCTTTAAATGACCCATCTTTAGATCAGCCATGGATTCTCACGCTTCTTTTTCTTTTTCTTTTTTTTTATTCTTCAACAGTCTTATCCAAATTCTAGTTTGAATCAATTTAACGTAATATTCCTAGGTGTTTAAGCTTCTGGAGTCACCCAACAATTTGGAGAGAGACATAGAGTGAACGCAGAAAAAGAGGAGAGGATAAGAATGTGAACGCAGAAAAAATAGAGGAGAGAGGTCACATGACCTTGTTTTTTAGGGGAGAGAGGTCACATGACCTTGTTTTTTTTTCTCCTCCCAGTTCTTTTCTTCGTTTGTCTTTCTTCCTCATCCTATTATCCTCAGCTAAAAAATAATCTCCTTTAAATGACCCATCTTTAGATCAGCCATGGATTCTCACAAGCTTCTTTTTCTTTTTCTCTTTTTATTCTTCAACAGTCTGATCCAAATTCTAGTTTGAATCAATTTAACGTAATATTTGAAGTCACCCAACAATCTGGAGAGAGACTCGCAGAAAAAGAGGAGAGGATAAGATCATAAGAATTGGGGGGGGGGGGGGGGGGGGAGTGAATTTCATATTACTTTTAGTTTTAATATGTTATTATATAAATATAAGGCTTTTAAAAAAATTTGGGCCCTCTTAATCTGGAGATGAATTCTTTCCTCTTCTTTAGATCAGCCATGGATTCTCACAAGCTTCTTTTTCTTTTTTTCTTTTTCTTTTTCTTTTTTTATTCTTCAACAGTCTGATCCAAATTCTAGTTTGAATCAATTTAACGTAATATTCCTAGGTGTTTAAGCTTCTGGAGTCACCCAACAAATAAACCCAGAAAAAATAAACATGTATGATGATATGGGAGTTGAGTCTTCGAATGTAAAATAGAAAAAGAGAAGGCATATGCTTGCATAATTGATGAACAAGAAACTACAAAGAGAAGAAGAATCTCAGCACTAAAGATTAATCAACAACAAAAATTGTAGAAGAAAAAGAAGAAGTTTTGGTTTTTTTCTCTTCCAGCTATCTGGTAATTGAATCTCTTACCAACTCCTATGGGAGCACAACCCAGCACCATCACCACCACTACTTGAGAATTGAATTTTTTTAGAACAACACCGGACAATACCCTCTTTTTAGCCTTTACCTGAATATGAATTTTGGGTTTTAAGAAGAGATCTCGAAGTGGATCTTTAGGGGAGTGATCGACTCATTTTATTTTATTTTCCCTCAAATTCGGGTGTGGAGAGTGAGGGATGGGAGCAGGAATTGTCCAAAATGCCACCAAAAATGAGTTGAAATGATAATTTTAACCTCCATTACTCCATACCTGAGTCACATGCATCTCACGTGCTAATTTTTGCCGGAGTACTGACTGAATGTAGCCTTAGGTACTATTTTAGATAAAATCAAAAACTTCAGGTACTAGTTGTGACGAAAATTGAAGTTCAGGTACCATCGATAAAATAGAGGTAAAGTTCAGATACCATTTGTAATAATAACCCTTAAAACTAAAACTAATTAATTAAAGAAAAATAAAGAAAGACAATCCTCAGAGGAATTCTTCCCTCTTCCTCAATGTTGTCTCTCTCCATGGTATAATCCAGTTGAACAAAAGAACATCCTCCAAACGTTATTCACTTTCAGAGCTATCTCTTTGTTGTGTTTAAATTCCTCTTAATTGCATATAAAGAGTGATAGTCCAATCATCCAATACAACCCCAATTTCCCAGATTCAAGAGTACTTTTCTTCTGTATCTAATATTAGGTCTATATATAGCTCCACCAATCGATCCCCAAAATTATATTTTCTTCTAAGTAATACCACTATGCCAACAGAAAATTCAGAGTCACCATGAGCTGCAGTTCCCTCATTTTGCCTAAGTAACTTTGGAATTTGTCGCATCTCCAGACTCCAGTTCACCGAACAACGTTCTTTTATTTGATGATACGCTCAAAGCAAGCGCATAATTTAACCCTGAAAAGATCGTTAGTAGTATAAGCAAATAGGGATCGTTCTATTCCGGGGATTGAGGGTACACCTGTCATTGTCAAACAATTAAACAATTAAAATTAAAACAAAGTATAATATTCACAAATGTATTCACAAAATATAAACATTTTACACGAAAAGGGGGGATTTTGTTTTTGGTTTTTTCGAAAATGAAACTAAGTTAACAAAAACAATTAAAATGCAAAAACATAAAAATACGAATGGAATGAAGGAACAAAGATCAAAACCGAAACTTATGATTAAAATTGATTCAAACCCTAATATTGTTCATCTAAGTCATGAGAAAGGAGTTGATCATGTGAAACATTCGAAAGCAAATGAATTCCCATTTTTTACTTTTCAATGCTAATTAACCTAAGCGAAAGCACCTAGATTAATCCTATCAAACATGCAATCAAACCCTAGAAAGCTAGTCAATCATGTCATGTTTAACGCATTACACATAGAGAAAGGCTATCAACTCAAGTGTACAACTTAGTATGGAAAAGTCCACCTAATTGCAATTCTCTTTAATTAAATTCGATCTTTGTACAAAACCTTTACTACTTTGATTCAAGTTTACACAAAACGAAAAGTCGATTTCATGTTCTTAAACCTAGCACCATTCATATCGAAACCCTAAGTGTTTGCAACCACATAAGATTAAAATACAAAAGTTATCTATAACGCAAATTTAATTAAACAAACCCACATAAGCAACTCTCGAATCACAATATATGAATCTGAAAATTCTCAATTAATCATAAAAATTCCAGAAATAATACTTTGTTCAAACATATATGTCAACTAGTTCATAACCAACGAAATTCAAAGCAAAGGTTACAAAGGAGAATAGGATTACACCGTGGATGAAGATGAGATGGATGATTCACGTTGTGGATTCTTGAAACTCGAAAGCAAGCTTCAAGGATGGCTATGGATGGAAGTGCTCACGGCTTCTCTTCTTCTTCTTTGGCCTTGCTTGAACTCGTGGAGATGACTAAACTTGAAACTAGAGGATGGAAAGGAAAATGGAAAGGAAATGGAGAGACAAAGAAGATGGAATGGATGAAGGAATGTCCTTTCTTCTTTGTTGTAGCCTCTATTTATAGGCTACCAAGCAAAACTATTTGGATTTAAACAAATGATGATATGTTAGGTTTGAGCATTTAAACATTAATGGAATTTATTAGGTTTGAATATTTAAACACTAATGGAATTTGTTAGGTTTGAATATTTAAACACTAATGGAATTTGTTAGGTTTGAGTCACTTTCTACTCATTTTTCCTTCAATTAATTCTCCACCAAGACTTCAGATTTTGCCCGTGACTTCTTCATATGAAATGATCCATCATGAGTGTAGATCATTCTGTAAAGTTTTCAGAATTTATCTCCATGTGTTTGGGCCGGAATTTCTGCTGGACTCCTTACAGGTCCAGTTTTCCAGTTTTGCTTCTGCAGAAACTTGGGCTGACTGTTTGAAGGCCTTCCACTTCTTTTTGGCTCTTGCACTCTTCATAAGAAATGTTTCTTAGGATGTCTAGAATGGATCTGGAAGGTTTCAGCTCATTTGAAGTTCATTTGGTCAGATGGTCGCTCCTTCTTCCTTGCTTGGCTTGGTTTCTCCTAGCCGGAGTAGGAAAATGTGTAAAGTTGACCTTTTTAGTGCATTTCCATTTTTCTCCATCATTTTATGGACCTAACACTTATTTCATCATCATCTACTCCAATGTACCTAAAAATAAAAATTGAATTAAAAATCGATTCGTTAAGGAATTAACTAAGCAAAATGTGAGGAATTAACTATTAAAATACCACATTAAAATGCTCCTATCAAATTCCCCCACACTTAGCTTTTGCTAGTCCCTTAGCAAAATCAAAAACTAACAAACCAAAAAGACTATGACACAAAACAAAGAAACCAACGAAAAAAATGACTAAGTATGGAAACAAAAACACAAAGACTCAAAGAAACCAAAAACGTAAAACACAAAGCAAAACACAAAGAAAAAAAAACGTCACACATAAAAGAGTAAATTCAAAGACAAAGACCAAGATGTTGACATCACAAAGACCTCTATTGCCCTTTAACATATTGTCTCAGAAATCTCATTCTTTCACAACACCAAGATTAGCACTCAACCAAGAATCAATGTTAAGCATTCGAGAGTTAATTAAAACATATAATCCACACATACACAAGTAGGACTTGGTTGTAACAATGGTGATGGGGTTTAGCTCAGCATGCTTCAGACAAGTATGATTCATATCCTCACAAGGTATATCCACTCTTTCTTCTCTCAGATCATGGCAATGCTTAAAAGCTTATTCACTCAAGTATATGTGAAAGATAAACAAAGTGTATCACATATATATAAACGAAAGCACATATATTTTTCTTTTAAGATCTCATGAAGGATACCAACTACTTGCACGAATGGACTGCCATAGGTTCAACTCTTGTAACTCATCTCCACATCAAAGGTTGTCCCATCTTAAGGATCAAGAAGGTCCTCTCAAAGGTTGTAATGGGGCTAAGGCTCAAGGTTTAAAGAAATGAAAGGTAAGGATTATCAAAGTGTCCTAAAAACCTAGTAGAGCTCATATGAATGTAGAGATCTCGAAATATTTCACCAAGGCATTGCAAAAACGTCACTTCCCCATAGAGGTAATATAAGAGGGTCAAATGTCTTCATGTTGGGCCCAATCTTCAATATAAACTTCCCTTGAACTCTAGTGAAATGGACAAAGGTCAAATTTTTCTGTAGTGGGCCTTCAATTCAAAGCAAACTCCAAAATCACTAAGTATGGGGGATGAAAGTCCATAAACATATATATATTTTTTTTTCTTTCTTTTTCTTTTTAGCCGTACACAATTTTTCTCTTTTCTTTTCATTTTTTCACGGCTTCAACATATCTTTTTCTTTATGGACAAGTCTATCCCCACACTTGAACTTTCACCTCTTCTCAATCTTCATCCTTAGTACCAAACCCATGTAGTATGTCTCAAAAGATAGCTCCACTAAGTCCTTAGAACAAAGGGTAGGGTTGTAACTATACTAAGCTTCATGGTTAAGGATTTTAAGGGTGATGAACGAAAAGGCTTAATGTAGGCTCAAAGGGGCTTATCTAGGGGGGTCCCACGACCGGCACAAATGGGGACACAAGTTTATTTGGCAATGGTGGTAATTCCTAGAGAACCTCTATCCCTTCCAGAATCAGGGCCATGTATTGATATCACGTCTCAACAAGCACAAGAGCGAATTCTAGCATTCTCTAGTCCATTAAACTTAATCTATGGCAAGCAGTCAATCAAGATGAAAGAATAATGAGATCATCAAAACATCGCCAAGAAATTAAGAATATATTTTTCATTTCACTCCAAGAAAAAGGGACATGGTTCAATTATCTCACATGGGCTTTATGAATCACAACTCATCTTAACATGCTCATATTCTGTACCAAGGTCATGCAATCCATATCCACTACAAGGCACACATTTTTCATATATCTCAATTAACCAAAGAATACCATGTTTAAAATCATCTCAATGTTGTGATCCTCTTTTAGTCATGATTTCAGAGATATAGAATCATCCCAGACAGTTGAAAGGCATCCTAAGACTCAAAACAAAACAAAAACAAGAACAACACATAAAGTGACGCAACATACAAGAAAAAAAAAAAAAAAAAAAAAAAAAAAAAAACGTTTTGGACTTAGGGATATTTCTCTTCTCCTTTCGGTAACTCCTTTGGAACATGACCAGGTGAAGAGAGGAACGATTTTGGCGGAGCTCAGCTCACTTGATTGACAGGGGACGAGACCCTTTGTCAGCACTTCTCATATCCAAACTAGACCTTTAGACATCACATCCCATTGGATGCGCCTACGATGAAGAAGATATTTACCCAAAATTCATTTTGACTCTAACAACAAACAAACAAAACAAACAAACTAAAGAACAAAGATAAACAAATTAAAACCAAAACATGAATATAAAACCTAAAACAAAGTTAACGATTTTTTTTTTTTTTTTTTTTTTGAATCTAATTTTTTTAATTTTCTGATTTTTTTATTTTGTTTTCTTTTTATGACAAAAACTAACTACAAGCATTAATCCTTCCCCCCACACTTAAATCATACATTGTCCTCAATGTTAAACAAGTTAGAGCATGCAATGAACAATTATCATGTGAATGGAATGATTAACTCAAGAAAACCTAAAAACAAAAACTAAAAACGCAAATAACAAAGATACAATCAGAAAATAGTAATAGAGGAGATAGAGTTTAAGAGAGCAAATCTGCGTTGATGGCTCCTCCACAGCTACGGTTGAAATGGGTTGCCTCCCATGCAGCGCTTAATGTTTAAAGTCTTTCAGCCTAGACTTGTACCTCCATTTACTCCTTTGGAGGAGCGGTATGCGGGCGAGTGGCAGCCTTCTTGCTGGTTTCAGCCTTCGGAGGAGGGTTCTGATGGAGTGACATAAATAAAAATAAAAAAAAAAACGGGGGAGGCAAGGTTCGAAACCTTAACCTGCTGCACGAAACCTTTGTCCCCAACCACTGGAGCACAAGCTGTGCTTAATATAATGTGTACAAATTTTATACTTATTATGTCATAAACGAACATAATAAAAATAAACGAGAGGCGAGGTTCGAACCTCAGACCTCTTGTACACGAACTTTACACTCAACCACTCGAGCACGGCTGCTCACGTTATTATCCATACCAATCCTTTTATTTAAACCAACTGTTTCAACTGTTTCAACAATTCGGCACAAAACATCCAAGACTGTTGCAGAAACCCAGCCCAACGTATCCAAAACTGTTACAGAAATCCGGCCCAACTCATCCAAAACTGTTTCAGAAACTCGGCCCATCATGTCCAAAACTATTTCTGAAACTCGGCCCATCAGGCCTCCACCCACAGCTATAGTGATGCCTTGATCCGAGACAGGCCCAAGTACGGCCCACTTGTGTCACGGCTTATCCCTTCCGTGATTTACGGCAGTCAAATCTGCTTTCGGCTACAGCTGTCTGCCACAGCGCCTCGAGATTCCCTCGGTCCCCTTACACGCTCTCCACGCGCCAACAACTTTTCCGGGTTTCAGGGCGACTTTAATCCAACGCGTAGAATGAATCACAGGAATCGTCCATCCAACGGTGGAGATCTGCTCACCTCGCTCTATAAATAGGTGCATTCTGAGGGCGCAACTGTTCACTCCAAAGGAACGAAAATCTCTCCTGAGTTCCAGCCCCTCTCTCCCAACTCTTCAGCTTTCCTCTTCTTTCAAAACTCAAAATATTTCTTCTTCGATTCAATCCTTCTCTTCTGATCTTCTCTCCCATCTAGTTGATTCAATCCCATCTTTCCTCTGAACTTTCAGATCTCCAACACACCATCATCATCCTTAATCCCTTTAACAACAACTCCTTCAAACACTTGACAACTTTACTCTTCGATCTTCACATCCCCTCAACCCATCACCATGGAACCACGAACTCTGCAACTGATGGAGCTACAAACCCAGCAACAAATCGAGGATGGAGGAAACAACCAAGCAGCCGGGAGTAGTGCCAACACAGATTTCTGGCGAAGCCGTGCCAGGTGGGTTCCTACTCCAGATCAAATAAGGATCCTCAAGGATCTTTACTACGACAAGGGAGTTAAGCGCCCAACTACAGAGCATATTCACGAGATCTGTCTCCAGCTGAACCAGTATGGACATGTTGAGGGCAAGAACATTTATTTTTGGTTCCAGAATGTCAGGGCTCGAGAGAAGCAGATGAAGAGGTGTAATCAGGCTGCTCAAGTGCCCATGGGAACTAGTTCTCCTGGTACTGGTGGATCCATTGATCTCAATTTTGGGCCAGCTGGTTCTACTGGTGCTGGTGGATCCATCGACATCAATTTTGGGCCAGCTGGTGGATCCATTGACATCAATTTTGGGTCCACTAGTTCTACTGATGATGGTAGATCCATTAATCTCAACTTTGGTTCCACTGATTCTACTGGTAATGAAGGATTTCTTGATTTAAATTTTGTTTCATATTCTTCCTCACACTTCAACACTAATACCAGTACAACTCTTTTGGCACAACAGGAGGACAAACATCCCTGCAACAACGAGGAGGAGATCACCAGGAGATTGAAACCCTTCCATTGTTCCCCATGCATGGTGAGGACATCTTGGGCATCATGAAGACTACTTCCGAGAGAGGTAGCGGTTATGGCGGTGGCTCTCACATTTCCCTTGAGCTCAGCCTCAACTCCTACAGAGATGCAGACATGGCTTAGTATAGAGTATTATTATTATTATTATTATTATTATTATTTTTTTTTTTTTATTTATTTATTTTTTTTTTTTGTAAAAAGCTGAATTTAATAAGACTGAATGAATGCATTTTATTTTATTATTTTTTTATTTTTTATTTTTTATTTTTTTTATTTTTTATTTTTTATTATTATTATTATTATTTTTTAAAATATAGGACTCAAAATGAAAGACAAAAATATTTATAGGATTCAAAATGAAAGACAAAAATATAAATCCCTTCCCCCACACTTAAATATTGCATTATCCTCAATGTAATCAATTAAAAGCATGCAATGAAATAAGTAAGCATATAGGGATGAAATTTACGAAAATAACTACTAAAACAAAAAGAAAATGGAGGAGTAAAAGGGGAAGAGAAAGCAAATCTGATTATATTCTGAATTGGGTTGCCTCCCAAGCAGCGCTTGTATTTTACGTCTTGCAGCCAGACGGTACCTACATTAAATAAAGTTAGTAACTTAATATTAACAAAGAAATACAAAAAAAAAAAAATAATAATAAACAAGTAACTATGAATTACAAACTACAAGTATAATTAACAAGTATTTTGTACATAAGACACAAGTTAAGTACACAAGTGAGTATAAAACGTAAAAAGTATTTTTACAAGTATAAAGTGTGAAACAACAAAATAATTTACACGTAAAGAGTATGCACAAGTATTTCTTTTGTTATAAACATTATTGATATCAAATCTAATTCCAAGCGGTAAATCAAGTGGACGTGCGGCCCAAGTATAGTCGTCTAGACACAAAGTCCCTCCTACATCCGTTGGGCAACCTTACTGAAATGGCCAGGTAGGGGAGGGTGAACACGAGAGGAAAAATCCATTTTGGCATGAGCTAAGCCCATTTATAAGCACTTCTGGATTCAAAAACCCGTCATGAACGTTGTCCCCTTCCTAGACACCATCTCACATAGGATATTCTTACTAGGATGTAAAAGGTCCTAAGTGTGTTAGACAGTTCAATGAATGTTAATAAAGGCCGCCCTCAACCATAAGGGACCTGAACTAGGTACCAATAAGGGGTTTAGGCCAATATTAATAAACACGACTTCACCTATTCCTTCTTTAATTTACAACTCACAATTAAACTCGTATTCAACAATAAAAAAAAAACAACCTAGTTAATTTAAACTAAGTATCAAACAGTTTATATACAACAATTATAAACAAAAACAAGTGATTTTTCAATTCCCCGGCAACGGCGCCAAAAATTGATACGCTCAAAGCAAGCGCATAATTTAACCCTGAAAAGATCGTTAGTAGTATAAGCAAATAGGGATCGTTCTATTCCGGGGATTGAGGGTACACCTGTCATTGTCAAACAATTAAACAATTAAAATTAAAACAAAGTATAATATTCACAAATGTATTCACAAAATATAAACATTTTACACGAAAAGGGGGGATTTTGTTTTTGGTTTTTTCGAAAATGAAACTAAGTTAACAAAAACAATTAAAATGCAAAAACATAAAAATACGAATGGAATGAAGGAACAAAGATCAAAACCGAAACTTATGATTAAAATTGATTCAAACCCTAATATTGTTCATCTAAGTCATGAGAAAGGAGTTGATCATGTGAAACATTCGAAAGCAAATGAATTCCCATTTTTTACTTTTCAATGCTAATTAACCTAAGCGAAAGCACCTAGATTAATCCTATCAAACATGCAATCAAACCCTAGAAAGCTAGTCAATCATGTCATGTTTAACGCATTACACATAGAGAAAGGCTATCAACTCAAGTGTACAACTTAGTATGGAAAAGTCCACCTAATTGCAATTCTCTTTAATTAAATTCGATCTTTGTACAAAACCTTTACTACTTTGATTCAAGTTTACACAAAACGAAAAGTCGATTTCATGTTCTTAAACCTAGCACCATTCATATCGAAACCCTAAGTGTTTGCAACCACATAAGATTAAAATACAAAAGTTATCTATAACGCAAATTTAATTAAACAAACCCACATAAGCAACTCTCGAATCACAATATATGAATCTGAAAATTCTCAATTAATCATAAAAATTCCAGAAATAATACTTTGTTCAAACATATATGTCAACTAGTTCATAACCAACGAAATTCAAAGCAAAGGTTACAAAGGAGAATAGGATTACACCGTGGATGAAGATGAGATGGATGATTCACGTTGTGGATTCTTGAAACTCGAAAGCAAGCTTCAAGGATGGCTATGGATGGAAGTGCTCACGGCTTCTCTTCTTCTTCTTTGGCCTTGCTTGAACTCGTGGAGATGACTAAACTTGAAACTAGAGGATGGAAAGGAAAATGGAAAGGAAATGGAGAGACAAAGAAGATGGAATGGATGAAGGAATGTCCTTTCTTCTTTGTTGTAGCCTCTATTTATAGGCTACCAAGCAAAACTATTTGGATTTAAACAAATGATGATATGTTAGGTTTGAGCATTTAAACATTAATGGAATTTATTAGGTTTGAATATTTAAACACTAATGGAATTTGTTAGGTTTGAATATTTAAACACTAATGGAATTTGTTAGGTTTGAGTCACTTTCTACTCATTTTTCCTTCAATTAATTCTCCACCAAGACTTCAGATTTTGCCCGTGACTTCTTCATATGAAATGATCCATCATGAGTGTAGATCATTCTGTAAAGTTTTCAGAATTTATCTCCATGTGTTTGGGCCGGAATTTCTGCTGGACTCCTTACAGGTCCAGTTTTCCAGTTTTGCTTCTGCAGAAACTTGGGCTGACTGTTTGAAGGCCTTCCACTTCTTTTTGGCTCTTGCACTCTTCATAAGAAATGTTTCTTAGGATGTCTAGAATGGATCTGGAAGGTTTCAGCTCATTTGAAGTTCATTTGGTCAGATGGTCGCTCCTTCTTCCTTGCTTGGCTTGGTTTCTCCTAGCCGGAGTAGGAAAATGTGTAAAGTTGACCTTTTTAGTGCATTTCCATTTTTCTCCATCATTTTATGGACCTAACACTTATTTCATCATCATCTACTCCAATGTACCTAAAAATAAAAATTGAATTAAAAATCGATTCGTTAAGGAATTAACTAAGCAAAATGTGAGGAATTAACTATTAAAATACCACATTAAAATGCTCCTATCATTTGATTCAACTACCTCCAAACTAAAGCATTTATCCAAAGTTTCTTGCACTTCCTGCTTTGTGAGTGATATTTTCAGGAGATATTGAATCCTGTGATTGAGGGCTAAGAATTTGTCCTCTGGGGCCCTATTTTCATATTACTTTTAGTCTGTAATATTTAGTTATACAAACCTAAAGCCTTTAGGCCATGTTTGGTTCATGGATTTGAGGCATTAGGAAAGGAAAGTCTTTCCTTTCCTTTGTTTGGTAACCACAAAATCTGGAAGCACTTTCCTGACAGAGGGGAAAATAGGGGGGAAGGTCATTCCACTCAAGACCCATGGGATTGATTTTCCCCTCTTCTTTCCCAGCATTTATGACTGCAATTTTGGACAATAATAACCCTGCTCAAATATACAATTGCCAAATTTACCCATAAAAAATTGATTGATTATGCATAAAAATTGATGTGCTTTTAAATTTTTATGATGTTGTTTTTATTTCAAAATACAAGGGTATTATTGAAACTTAGACATATTTTTACTTTCATTTCCTTCACCAACCAAACACAGGAAAGGAAATCAAATGGTATTTCCTGAATACTTTCCCTACTTTACCAAACACAGGAAAAGAAAACTGACAGGAATTTTGATTTCCCACCCCCATAGGAAAGATAAGGGAATTGATTTCCCTTCCGTGAAAGCCTAATAGAAGAAAACAAATGGGGCCCTGTGCTGTCGCTCTCATTGCACTTGTTGAGAAACACAGGAAAGGAAATCAAATGGTATTTCCTGAATACTTTCCCTACTTTACCAAACACAGGAAAAGAAAACAAATGGTATTTCCTGAATACTTTCCCTACTTTACCAAACACAGGAAAAGAAAACTGACAGGAATTTTGATTTCCCACCCCCATAGGAAAGATAAGGGAATTGATTTCCCTTCCGTGAAAGCCTAATAGAAGAAAACAAATGGGGCCTGTGCTGTCGCTCTCATTGCACTTGTTGAGAGCCGGTACTGAAAAATTAATTTCAAGTTTTCAACCACTATCAACCCAAGTGATGTCAGCCATGTGATATCAGCAATTAGATAAGGGATGACATCTTTAGTTTGTTTGGACTCAAAAGTATAATAATTTCTCTATTCTCAGATCTATCCAGAAATTAATACATACTGACAAAACAAATGACTAATTACTATCGCATACCAAACAGAACATAATCGTTCCACACAATTGATGAAAACAATTATACTGCCTCGTCTAGGATGAGAAAAGGGAAGGATAATCAAGGACGAATAGAAATCCAACTTATAATCAAATGTGTTTCTAAATTCTTTGAATCAAGCTTGTCCAATGATCTTAATATTATCATCTAATTATCTCTACACCATTTTTTTTTTTGAACAATTAAATAGAGAAGTAGCCGAAGGCACCTGGCTAAACCTCCATTGAAATTTTATTAAATAAGAAAAAAAAATTATACAAGCAATGAAGAGAGGAAGAAAAGAAATATTATCTCCACACCATTGAGTTAGGATCGAATTTAAAGATTAGAGGAGAAAATTCCTAAAACATGTCCCAATAATAATGTTCATGTACATAGTCAGTTTTTAACCAAGTAAATTATGCTTAATCACTCTCGAATATAAATACAACATCAAAAAAAATTGATTTGTTTTTGTACTCTTAACTCAATTATAAATTATAAAAGACAATTTAACATTTCTTAATCAATTATTGACTAATGAACATGACATATAATTGATCAATAATAAACCACTCAGACAAAAGTATGCCTCCCATATATGCACCACGACACCATCTATCGATATCATCTGAATCAATGTTCTGGGTTGCAAGCATCCATGACGAGAGATCAGCACGGTTATATGTCAATGCCAAACAGGTGAAGAAAGTCAATGTGTACAATGTTGGATTCAGAACATTGTGGGACATAAAGATTTGTCTTTCCTCATCAAAAAAAAAGAAAAAGATTTGTCTTTATTGGACACGTGTATGAGCAACAATCAATTTCCGGTGTGAAATGGGAGACTCTTAGCTTGAGTCTTCAGTCTTCACTTCACTGTACTGCATGGGACCACTAGCTCTTTGCATGCACGTTACCGTTTAAGCTTGAAGGTGAAGAGATGTTATAAATAGGGCATGGTGGCAAGGCATTGAACTCACACCAACTCTGAGCTTGTAAGCCATTACCAAAAACTCTATTCGATCGGCCTTCACCGCATCCAATAGTACTACTACGAGTTTGTGAGCCATTGTCATATAATGGCGAGCAGGTCCCGAAAAGACGGAAGTGGGTTCTTAACGGGTACAAACAGTACTGGGCTTACTGATACTATTAGTAGTGAGCGTATCCAGTTTACTGATTCGTTGACCAACGAAGAAATCGAGAAACTCATCAATGAAAAGCATTCTCCGGAGGACAACACTGACTTTGCTGTTGATGTCCTTTTAACGATCACTGAGACCATCATTGATCATGCAACCCGTGATTCGTTGGTCAGTGATATTCTGAAGGTATATATACATGCTACTCAGTGCTCTTGTTCTGGGATCTTATATATGTATTTGTAGTTTGAAGTTAGAACTTCAGTACTCACTCACTAGTCAAGATTGTTGCTGATCAATCAAGCTTCTGACTTGTTTGCAGGATGCCAATGCCCCATATGAGAAGGTCCCCAGCATCAACGACAGCTTCATCTCGCCATTGTGCATTCTTAAGTCCATTTGCTGCGAGGTCTGTCATTACATGCATATCAATATAAAGTTGCATGTGTAACAATCTCTTTTCCTTTCAGCTAGTGAATTTCATTTTCGTGAAAATGGCCTCACTGGTGTACGTTTACAAATTGTAGGCTTAAATAGTAGTGTTGAATGCTGTACTTTTAACGGATGTATTTAATTGATATGGTGAAATTCATTTCAGATCTCATCATGTAAGGATAGGGCTCGTTCTGGTGAAGAAATTTCCATCCAAATAAGGAGGGCAGTGATATTTGACAAGCTAAAACCCTATCCATGGGAGGCTAAGGCAGTGCTGGCCCTAGCGGCTTTCGCTTTGGAATATGGAGACTTCTGGCACCTCGCCCAGCTCTATGGTCAATGTAACCAACTTACCGATTCAGTGACTACACTGAAGCGAGTACCCGACGTTAAAGCGCCCTTGAAGAAACGCGAGGGGGAAGTACTTGAGCTGAATCGTCTCATCAAGGATACTTTGGAAGTGACTCGTTTGATCTGTAAGGTTGAGGCTCTTTATATTCACAATCGTACAGAGGATGCACCAACGTTGTACGCTGCAGTAGAATGTATCCCGATCTGTGTCTTTTGGACAATCACAGCAATTGTAGCTTGCGCGGCTAAGGTCACCGATCTCACTAGTGATGAGTAAGTTGTTAATTTTATGCTGTATATCGTAGATATAGTACTTAATCTGAGACCAAATTTTTGTTATTATATTAAACTTCATAGTTAAATACTGCAGGGAGATGCCACACGATCTACCCGATGTTGTTCCAAAAATCGAGCGCATACGGGAGAAACTTAACAAACTGCATGGAACATGCGTAAAAGAAATAGGTGTTATACTTGGTTGGAATCGTGTATAAATTAACTTTTATAAGACAATATTGTTTGCTGGAACAGATTTATTTATTTATTTATTTTCCTTCTTCTTTATTTTATACCAGATCTGGCAAAGAGCTGCAAGAGGCTGCACAGGAAAATGGTGGACGCCCAACGCACTCTTAAGATTACGGAGGTTATTAACACCCTGATTCTTTTCACGGATAACGGGAAGCTACCTGTCATTAGTGTGGGTAGCAACGAGGAGGTAATTTCAACTTGCATGCTCTCGTAATACCTTTAGTTTGATTGGTTTGTAGTAGCTACCTGCTAACTAACTAGAACATAAACGGTTCTCATTATCAAATTACGTGCTCAAAATAGAAGGGTTTTTAAATTTCAACTTTAAGGTAGTCCTCGTTAGAACTTTCCTCAATATGCGTCCACTACGCTCCGCTACTTCTGAAACATGGTTAACATATTAATTAAGCAATTTTTCATTTGAGACCTTGCTAATTAAAAGATTTTACATAATTGATCAACAGGTTAAGTCTGAAACATTTGCCGAATTGGTAAAGGAAAACTCTGTGTTGTTTTACATTTCGAGCTTGGAGAACATTACGGACGATGACATTTCCGATCTGATACAAGTTTATGATGAAATTCAAAAAAATAATAGAAAATGGAGGATGGTGTGGATCCCCATTGTGGAAGACTGGACGAAAAACCAGAATGAGAAGTTTGAGAAATGGGGATCGAAGATGCCATGGTACAAGGTGCGGTTTCTTTCTTCAATAGTCATCAAGTACCTCGAGCAGGAATGGTCCTACACGGGTATTGCAATGTCCATGGTGATGGACCCACGAGGGCAGAGGCAATTCCACAATGCACTCGACTTGATCCGGAGACATAAAAACAAATTCTTTGATATCCTTGACCTGAACGTTTCAGTCATCGAGTCTATATTTGGGAATATGAAGAATAAAAAGCTAGAAGAGTGGGTAAGTAAAGTCATCCACAAATATCTCCACGTGTACTTAACAAATTATATACATCAATAATTGATTTCTAATGGAGGTTTTGCTTGTATTAATGTCTTGGTCCAACAGAGCAAAGATGACACTAAGTGCATTTTCTTATACGGAGACATGGATGAGTCGTGGATTAACGAGTTGAAAAAGAAAGTGGAGGAAGCAAAGGATACCATCAAAGATTTCGGTATGTCGATTGAGTTACATAGAGTGGAGGGAAACGAAGCAAAAGCACTTTGGTCGGGGATAGGGAGCTTGTTGACTGATTACTTAGGTCAAGTGGAGTACAAGACCGTGAAAAAGGAACTCTGCCAGCTACTGTCCGACAAAAATCATGGGGAATGGGTTATAGTTAGCCAAGGGTATGATCTTATAACCAGTGGTCATCCTGCCACAATTTGTGATGTCCTAAAAATTATGTCACAGTGGAAGCAAGATGAGTCGAAGACATCACGTAAAACATCCACATTCGGAAATTATTTCCAAGAAGACCATAAGACCATAACTCAAACTAGTGATCACAACTACTGCTGCGAATTTAGCATTTCCGGGAATCCCCCCAAGAACTTGGACTGCCCAGTCTGCGGCCGTTCCATGAAAACCACCCCTATCATCAGGTACAAGTGCTGCCACGGTGCCACCGAAACTAGTCATTGACACAATCACCGGGGAACCAGAGTGTTGTGTGCCTGTGTGTTTCTTTCTCTTTTTCGTTTGCGTTGTGTCTTGAATATAATAATGTATATACGTGACCTGTGAGGATTAAGTACATACTAAATGCATGTGTTTGCACATGCGGGAGTCCTTAATATGAACAATAATGGGCAATTTCATTACGTTGGTAATGTAAATTTGTTAGTATAAGAATTGTATGTTGGCATTCCCCTTATACAAAACTTGAGTGTTCTAGCTAAAAGTGTGTGAGTGATTTGATCTAAGCATTTGGATCAGTAACACATGACAATGACGCACTGACTCATACGTTTGTTGGGTGAGTTTCAGTCATCACATTGTGCAGAATTAATTATCAGGATTGTTAGCTGTCTTCAATCCTGAGGTCGTCAACTTTTGAAACACTTGTTAGTGGTCTGCATCAATTTCTGCATGCTTGAAAAGTTCTGATAAGTGCTATGCACTCTTCTCGTGCATCCATGTGTTTTCCTTCTTTACATGTCATAGGGTCAGGATTTGAGATATTGTGATAAGTGCTATGCACCTTTCTGTAAGCATCCATGTGGTTGATTTAATTAAGTCATAGTGCTGTGCACTCTGTTTTAATTAAGTCATAGTACTGTGCATTCTTTGTGTCTACATGATGCGCTCATATGCCTTCTTTTTCTTTTTTTTCTTTTACAGGCTGGTGTCCCTTCACGTGGACTTGCACATTGAGCGTTTAACAAAGTTCTTCTAAGCAGTCTGGGTGTATAAAAAGAATGCTTTGGTTCCATAAGTTGCATCGGTTTTGAGGTGTAGTGTCTGAGTTCAATGTTCAAGAGAATAAGTGAGTCATGAGTGTATTCTATTCTTAACATTCTCTTGTATTCAATACCGATGAGTTCAGTTGAGAAAATCAACTATGTTTGAGTTTTCAAGACCGATGTTGTCAAGACAAGTGGAGCACATTTAGAAGCTGTAGACAAATTACTGAGAGGTAGTTCAACTGGCTAAAAGAGTTTAGCTAGAGATAACCGAGTCCAGAGTTATCCGAGAGGTTGTAAGTGTACCTTGTATTTTGTTTACTATTTTATAGTGTGTGCTTAAGCACTTGGCCTGAGGCCCGCAGTTGTTTACCTCATTTTTGAGGGTTTTACTGCGTAAACATTTTTCCTGTGTTCTTTACTTTTCTGTTATTTATTCTTATGCTTGCATATGGTAAATGCTTTATACTGTGGTTTGGGATAGATAGGCTTTTCCAATCCCTCAACAACGTCCAGGAAAATTGATTACAAATAATTGTTAATTGCCTATTCACCCCCCCTCTAGGCCATTCTAGTACTTTCAAAATTGATGCCCACCAGTGTGTTCAATTGTTTCCAGTATTACTACTGCAATAATTAATATTGTGCTACTTGTTTGAATAACCATATGCTTTGTCAGAACTTTTCATTGTCACTAGAATAGTCTTCGAATTTCTAAACACTCGAAGATCATGTATGTTGTTGGAATGATTATTCATGGGGTGCGAAATGAAGTAATGGCATACCCCAAACAAAAGAAATGGAACAACTTATATAGGGCCTCAATGAGGCCTAAGATTTGTGACCTCAATCCTAGGTATCATGCCATGTCATCTACACACATTACATATTCGCCAAATCAATTCTTGAGTAAAAAGACCATCTTAAGCTCTGAGGAGCGTTTACTTATTATTTTGTTGCGGCAATTTAATTTGTAAACTTCTGTAATATATGACTCTGCGGAGCGAGTCCGTATTGATTAATGGGTTCAGGGCATCAATATGTACTTGGGTTAAAAAGAAAAGGTTTTCCAGGTATTTTGTATTGATGGCTGAACCATCATGCATGTATAATTATGAGATTATATATCGATTTTTATTTGTGTTAAAAATCAGGGGCGTGACACCTTTTGTTGTGGAATTGTGTATAAGGTTCGTGTTTGTTTTGGTAACTTCCATTTGTGGGATCAGTGTATTAACAAGAGTAACCAGAGTAACCCTTTCAAAATTTGCTTGCAAACCAAAGGAGTTGCAATATGCTTTTGAAACCTCGAGTGCAACAAAAGCCAAAAAACCCTATGAGCGAGAACCCTTCTCTCGCTTGCCTAACGCCGCTAGCGGCATATCTCAGCCATGGAAGCACTCGAGGCTTCCTCAACACCGAGCGCTCAGGCGCTTGATTCCAACGAAGCCCACCGTGACCGCGATAAAGGGTAGCACCCTGCGCTTATACCATCATTTCAACAGACGATCAGATGGATTTATTTTCTTTCACCGAAATCAAGCGAGCGTTGATCGCTATTTGGGTAGGGTTGTTAGCTCAAGGGATCTAATATGGCTCTAGGATCCGGGTCCTAGATGGTGGCTTCGCTGCTTCCTTGCAGCTCTGTCATTGATGGTGATGGTAGTGGTGTGAGGTTGTGCACACGTGAGGCTGACGACGAAGGATCTGCTCTGTGTCGTGATGGGGTTTGGTGGTCTGCTAGAGTGGTGGTTGACCGCGGCGCCATTAAGTGGGGCTACGTCGGAGATGCAAACGCGGTTAGTGCTGATGGCTGCGCGGAGATGGCGTGATTGGGTGCCAAACAGAAGTTGGGTGTCCAGATCAAATCTGGCTAAGGCTTTGGGCTGCTGTTGGGCCCAGATCAGAATCCATTCGATGGGCTTAACCTCTCCAGGGGGTGGATTTGGGACCCAGGAGATGCGATGATGTTCAAATATTCTCTTGTTTTCTTTATGCTGGGGATGCTGGTTTTACTTTCCGGTAGACTGTTCTTTTTTACATTCTATAAAGAGTCTCAGTATATTCACGCTGTGAGTACCACAATTGCGTGCCTTGGCGAGCAGTGCGTTTTAGGCTGGGACGAGTTTAGATTTGCTTGGTTGGCCGATTTCTTGCATGCCCAGATTGCAGATTCTGATGGTTTGATCTACAAATCTCAAGGTCGTGACAATAGTTATATTGTTGGTAATTATCTTGAGAAGGCTGAAGATTTACCTTCAGTTTTTGCTAGGTTTCCTA
The DNA here is from genome assembly GCF_958449725.1 of Rosa rugosa. NCBI lineage: Eukaryota > Viridiplantae > Streptophyta > Magnoliopsida > Rosales > Rosaceae > Rosa > Rosa rugosa. Next base: position 41,915,628 of record NC_084824.1, on the reverse strand, counting down.
TAAGTGTTTCAGAGCAGTGTTCTATTGTACATGGACAAGTTATTGGTGTAGTACACCTTCTAATTTGTTCTATTTTAGCTCTAGGGTTAAGTCTTTCTTGGCCTTTGTATGCTCCCTATTGAGATGCCCTCTTAAGCGATTTCCATCGCTAGTTCAATGAAATTTCCTTTCCTCAAAAAAAAAAAAAAAAACAAAGAGTAACCAAAGTAACCAAAGAACCATAGTAATAATCCACGAGGGATTAAAAAGGAAACGAGGCCTTAAGTGACCGAGTAACCAGAGAACCATAGTAACCATCCACGAGGGATTAAAAAAGGCAGCAAGGCCTTGAGTATGAGAGCAGCGCGAAGAGAAAGTGAAGTCGCCATTTGAACCTTGTAAAGAACGAACTATTCCTCTTGCTTCTTCTTGCTGCCTCCTCTCGTTGTTGTCCTCCCCCTTTTCTGCAGAGTGCAGAGGACCCTTTCGCAACATGCTTTGGTTATCGAGATGGAATGGATAGCACCAATTTTAATTTGAGTAGGAATCATCCTCTCTGTAAAGACCACACTGGCTTGTCTTTATCTCCCATTTAATTTCTCTATTATATAGAGTCTAGGACTGTTTTTGCAGACGAACTCGATGGCATCATACTCTCCTTCAATTATCTATTTTGTTTGGATTTTGAACACATAGTCATACACTCCTACATACTCGTTTGCCTTTAGTCTTCTCATAACCAAAGCAAACTATCACTGGCTTTATGAAGAAACCAAACAATAGTTAAATTGCACAAATTTTATTTGCAATCCAAACTCTTTTCTCCTAGAAGCCACGTGCTCCTTATATATCTTCTCTTTTTGTATTCACCCACATAACTTGTTGGGGTAAATTAATTTTTGTTTTATATATTCTTTTTGTGTCTCAACACTGGCACAGCTGGAACTCTAGAACCTTGGTGATGAAGATCTAGAATGTTGACTCGAAATTTAGAGACTTAGAATGTATTTTGTATTTAGGGATTATCTTGAAGTTCATGGTCTTAAAGCAGATTTATAAATTATAAAGTTCATCACTTTAATCCTAAACCAAATTATAAAGGGAAAAATTCATGAATAGTACCCAAAGTAAGGCCCACTACGAATTTCAGTATACAAATTTCCAAAACATAAACTTTGGTACATCAAATATTAAGCCCGACCCAATATACGTACACGACGTCAATGACGCCGTTAGTTTAGTGACAGCTGTCGTATTTTAAGGGGTAAAACGGTCTCTTCACATTTTTTTTACTATGAGCACCCATCTATCTCTCTTCTTTTGTTCTGGGCACCCAGCTCTCTCTCTCTCTCTCTCTCCCTCAATTGGAAATCTGAAGCAGGTTCCGGGATCCGATGCTACCATTGGCAGCGGACCGCTACTCGGCTACAACTCCTCCTCTCCAGAAGCTTCCTTCACTCTAACTCCACCACCAAACTCCAACTGATGCTCTTTCATTCCCTCTCTCCCCTCCTTCTCTCGCTTTCGGACTCTCCCGACCCGACCCGCCATGGCCATGGCCGTGGCCTCCGCCTGTTGGACTCTCCCCTTGTGATTCAGACATCTATAGGACTGCAAGTAACCCAAGGATTGTAAGAGTCAAATAGTTATGCAAAACAGTATGAATTCAAAGACCCTTCATACTAACAGAACCAATTCCTACTCCATTTCATGGTTAATTTCTACCTACTAGAATCCAACCTATCATCTATAAACTACCATAACTGAAACTTAATCCAAACTTTCTAGTAAGAAAAAACCAATATTCTGAAGAAAAAAAAAAAAAAAAAAGTCATATGAACTGAAAACCAGCTCGAAGAATCATAATTTCATAAAAAAAAATCAATAATTTAACAAAGATAAAGCATTAAACATGCCAAACTAAGCATCACCAAAACAATTAGAGCACCAATTCAATTCAGACCTAATAATCCCAACTCAATTGAATCCCAAAAACGGGTAGCGGAAATTGAAATTCGCACCGAAAAAGCGAACACGAATCGAAAACCAACAGAGAGAGAGAGACGATGACGAGTTTTGATCCCCCTTTTGGGCCTTCTCGGTGATCGAAGTCACGCCGCAGTAGCAGCAGCACCTCGTCATCGAGCCCTCGCCGTCCAGATCCTCCACCGACTCCGACGTCGCCTCGTCCTCACTGTTCGTCTCCTGCTCCGCCGACACATCTGATCGCACTGATCCTTCGTTTGCTTCTCCCAACGCCAATCAGGTCCTCCCCGCCTCGTCTTCACTGTTCGTCAGCTCAGGTACTCTCTCTCTCTCTCTCTCCTCTCTGTTTTGCCCTTCACCATTCTCACGGCTCTGCTCTCCTCAAAGTGGTTCGGAACAGAAGAGAGAGGAAATATGTTGACAAACGAAAAACCAATTTTGCCCTTCATTATGTGCGTAATGGCACGACGTCTGACGGAGTCATTGACGTCGTGTACGTATATTGGGTCGGGCTTAATATTTGATGTACCAAAGTTTATGTTTTGGAAATTTGTGTACTGAAATTCGTAGTGGGTCTTACTTCGGGTACTATTCATGATTTTTTCCCAATTATAAATATCTATTCTTAACTTTTGATGGATTTGTTGTTCCCATATTTGCAAGGCCTTATTTTAGTCTAGCCTCAAATGTATGATGAAAGAATAAAATTACTTGTTCTGATATAAATAGTGTTTTCAAATTTCAGAATTTAACATGTCACAGTGCATCCCTGTGTATGTCACAGATAATGCCTAGAGACGAACACTTCTGAATTTCAAAAGATACACATAACCTTACATTCTATCAAAATCATTCAGTGAATAAAAACACCTGCTTTGCTATAAATAGAGTTTTCAAAGTCAGAATTTAACATGTCACAACGCATGTCAAAGTTCATGTCCTCGGCAACGGTGCTATTGACTTGAATCATAAACTCTCTCAAGCGTACAAATCGTGTCAAGTAAGAAAAGTATTTGGACATTAGTTTAACGTACCTCAGGGATTAGGTGTTAGACCTAACTGAGGTAATTGGCTCTAGGACAACTCGAATGCATGCAATAAAAATATAGAACAAAATAAAAACTATAAACAATCAAGGCACCAAGCCTTGGCAATGCTCGGCTTAGCTCACGTGCACCAAATCTATTCAAAGCCACTAACTTCTACCCTCAAGGTGACTATACAAAAAGGAGTCGATGATTTTAATGATTGAGAGTTGATTTGAACTTAACAAAAAGTAATGAAATGTAAAGCGGTAAATATAAATGCAAAGAAGTTAATAAAAGTGTAAACAATATGAATGAGAATGTCGGGCGCTAGGGAGGCTCCTTCATCCAAATCTCATGTATCAGAAGCTAATCTAATGTAGATGCAAATTTCATACTTTGGTGGTAGTCGTATCCAAGGCGGTTCAAGGCTCAAGGAATGAAATTCCCTTTAATGGTTGTAGGAACTCACTTGACATGAATTAGAGCCATTTCAAGGGTCATTAACTCACATCAAGAGGCCTAGAGATCGAGGAATTAGATTACTAAGCGATTCGTCCGCGCAATCACGCAATGGGTGTAAATCACCATGCTTATAACTCCTCGAATACGAAATTGAGGGTTTCTAGCTTAGGAATTAGGGGGGGTCAAGCCTCTAACTCCGTCCTAGACATGCTCAAAATTCCATGACGGCTTTGATAGTCTAATACCACGAAAGTTGATGAAGAAAAACAAAGAAAATGTAGAGAAAGTGTAGCTGCATAACTGTATTTTGGTAAACCTGATTCTGATGATGATCATACAATTGAGATCTAGCTTATATAGGTAGTGAAAATTCTTGTGTTCAGTAGATTTACACTCTCCTGTACTATGTAAACTGGATCTCAGTTGTATATATGATGATCATCAAAACAAGAAATACCAAAAATATAGTGACGCTTTCTTTGCATTTTCTTCATCAACTTTCTCTGGTGACTTAGAGTGCTAAAATAGTCAAGCTCATAGCTATTAGTTCACTCGATTTTAATGCAGTCTAGTGTATGAATTATATTCAAAAGCTAAAAATCAGACATAACTCACTTCATTTCAAGTCAAAGCCTTATCATTGAATGTAAGTTATGTAACCTAACGAGTTTATGAATTTATTACAAGGCATGCAGTTATTCCATTTCTTTTGTTTGGGGTATGTCATTATTCATTTTGCACCCCTTGAATCCTTCTAATAGCATACATGATCTTCGAGTGCTTAGAAATTCAAAGACTATTCTAGTGACAATGAAAAGTTCTCATTATTCAAATGAGTAGCACGATATTAATTATTGCAGTAGTAATACTGGAAACAATTGAGCACACTAGTGGGCATCCATTTACATTTCCAACATAATGAAATTGCCCATTATCGTACACATTAAGGACTCCCGCATCGAAAATTCTGCAATGCTCCGAGTATGGGTTGCTCCGGCACGTCAGCACTATTTCTAACCATCAGTTTTTGTGCAGTACTTGTGGCATAATCCTAGCCACTTACTCAAGCAAACCGGAAACCTGCAAAGAATTTTTAAAACTTTAGGAAGAAACGAGGGTCCCACTAGAGTTTTGCAAGTGGGTTGCACGACCTGCATCTGTGAAAAACATTAACTTGATAATTTTCTTTACCCAGCGACTCAAAAGTCACAGTTTTACTACCAAAGTTATTTACAATAATTTTTTTTTTACAGCCTAACACTTTTCCATTGACAGTCAAAATGTTTTGGCTAAGATTCCACATATCTACGGATCTAACCAACACGCGGTCCGTGTAATTATTTCCTTTCCTTTTTTCGATAAAGAAGTAAACATACCCTCAATTAAAAAAATTATATAAAAAAAGTAAACATACCAATTTTCTTTTTTCTAACAGCTTCAAAATAAAGAACATTTCTTCTCAATAAACCACATTCCCTATCTTGAATTTCGGGGTTCGCCAATAAACACTACAAAGAATAAAAACTTTACTTTTGTAAATTTTTAATGACTCATACAACATTTTTAATTATTTCTGTTTTATTTATAGTTTTTCAAGAAAAATCAAATTATGATAAGATAATGAATTCAATATGTTTTTTGAATAAACTGAATTCAATATGTTTACAAAGATAGAATTCGGTCACACAAGAGTGTGTGTTTAATTAGGGTTCAATTATAAAGTTAAAGACAATATTTACCTTTAAATCATAATCCGGATCATAATAATTTTTTTTTTTGTCAAATTGAAATTTAAGGCATAATCTGGATCATGCGAAAAGGTGGATGAAAACAAAATTGTGTAAAAGTAAAATTGAGATTGGAATTTTTTTTTGAATCAATCCATCAATGATTGTATTACGCAAGCCAGAAAGGCCATTACATACCCCTCCGCTACCATTCAAAGATAGGCAAGAGGTTGTGGAGGTAACACATGGTACATAGTGCTAGACCATTCATTTGACATTCGGTGCTCACTTATTAAAGTAAGCCTATTAACTACGCTAATTAGGACATAGTAATAGGCATAGCTCATAACAAAACTAAACTTTCTCCTTGCCCTTCGGGCTAGGAGATTTCTTCGAGTACAAGAAACTCAAGACTTCCTCCGCAGGGACCTTTTTATTAGATGGTTTTTTGTTTTTTGCTCCAAGGGGTCGACCCCTTTTCTTCTTGTTACTGTTGTTCTCCATTTGGGCGGCTTCACAGGATATTATTGCAAGAGGCAGCATCCCCTCTTTTGGAACCAACTTGCCTCCCGGAGTCTCAATGAGTCCCAGAGATTTGGCCATAATCTTGGACGAAAACTCAGGGACCTTGACTTTCTTGGGTGCTGCCTCATGTTCCCTGTTTCTTTGTAGCTCTTCAAAGAAGAACTTTAGCTTTTTTGGAGATGTGAATGGGGAGGCAGGTCTGCTCCTCTTCTCAGTACGCTCACTGTCCACTGGTACCAGTGCCAATGTCTGATTGGCATCCTCATCCTCTTGTGTCATATTCTGTCGCAGTTGTGCATGCTTGATGACAATAGGCCGACGCCCTCTAGGGTTGTCCATGTTACCAAATAGGTTTCTGGCAACCGGAGGCATATGCAGTTGGGATCCCTGAAACTTAAACATCCCATGAGTAAAAAAATGTTCCTTGAAGCCAGTAAAAGGGCTCACCAGATCCAAGCGTGGAGGAGCAGCAGTGGAGGGATCAGTTTTTGGTGAAGTAGCCACCAAGCAACGCCCATTGGCATGGAAGATCAGATTGCAGTTGCGACACCTTCCAATTAAGTTCTCAAAGAAGAAGGCTATTTCTTCAACCACACCCGGTGCCAACTTGAGGGTCTTCTTCAGAATGAATGGTTTGGTGATCTCATGGGCGACATGCACTCGAATTTTGCCCGAAGTATCAAACAGTTTCTGATCTAGTTCCAGAAAACGACCTGCAATGGACGCTACATTGATAATCGTTTCCTTAACCTCCAAAGCCGGTGGGATGTTCGTGATCTTCACCCAGAAGAATAGGGTTTCCATCTTGACGGCCTGGATCGATGACAATCCGTCATAGTCCTGCAAAAGCACCGGTGCCTTATTGAAATACCACGGGCCACCCTTGAGCACCTTGTTCTTATCCTTCCTGAGATCGAAGGAGATCACAAAACGATTCTGAGGTCGGTCCTGGATCTTAAAACCTTTCTCCAACACCCAGACGCGTCGGAAATATCGCTGCAGGTCAGCACCACCGAATGGTCTTGCCGTCAGGGGACGCGCTAACAGATATGCCTGGGATCCTCTTCTCACCCCAGCTCCTGCCATGTGAGAAAGGTCTACCACGTCGCTGCCGGCAATGGCTAGAGACGTAGCAAAGCTGACGGTGACGTCGTCAATGGTTGACATGATCGGCCGAGGTCGAAATCGTAGCAGAATGATTTAGGGTTTTTAGAGAGCGGCAGCGTTCGCCTTAGGGTTTCTCATTAGGAGTGTGTAATTGAGATTGGAATTGGTCTCCTCATTTCATTTCATAGTCCCTTTATATAGGGAGAGAATTACAACGGAAATATCAATTACAATGATGACATTAACTACTGATTGGTCCTTGATCCATGCTGATTGATGGTGATTGCTAATTACTTGATTCCCTCTCCGTCAATCACTTTGACGAAGGCACATAATGTGTTTTTCCTTTAATACTCCCCCTTGTGCCAAGTCAAAGATGAAATGGTGCATGAGTTGTTGCCTCACTAAAAACCTTGCCAAGTAACAATAAAAACCCTGTGGGACAAAAAATACACCTTGGTCGAAGGAAAAGAGCACAACGCACCTTTTACATTAATTTGAGGATGACATGTGTGTGTGTTAGACTCCCCCTAATGTCTACACCTCCCCCTGACCCTTACATTAATCAAGGGAGCTTGGAAAGTCTTCACATTCCTATGCTTTTCACATGTTTCTCAAATATGGCCTTAGGCAATGATTTGGTGAACAAATCTGCCACATTCTCCTCAGACCTTACTTGATTCACTTGAATCTTGAGGAGGGCCTGTTGTTGCTGATTGTAGAAAAACTTTGGTGATATGTGTTTTGTATTATCACCCTTGATATGCCCTAGCTTCATCTGTTCGATGCAAGCTGCATTATCTTTATTAATGCAAGTTGACTTATTGAGATGCTCACGAGTTTAAGACCGAAATTGAGATGCTCTCCCACATGGGTAGCTTAATTATCCTCCTTCAACCATCAACTGTCCAAAGTCCAAAATCCAAAATTTGAATCAGAAATACTCATGTGAGGTTAATTATCCTCCCACATGGGTAGCTTACATATCCTCCTTCAACCATCAACTGTCCAAAGTCCAAAATTTGAATCAGAAAATTACCCTCTCATCTTTGTCTACCTACAATGAAACCAATCATCAGTCCTCTCTACCTCTACTTGTTCCTCCACATCCTCACTCTCTTCGTCACCGGTCAGTCGCCACCATACATCCCGGTCGAAAATATCACCCTTGCCTGTGGCAATTCCGGCCAACTAACCTCCAATGACAACAGAAAGTGGAGTGGAGATATCGACTCAAAATTCACCCCAATTGGTAACGCATCCGAATCCATAAATGCACCGCGGTCGCACACCGGTAGCCGAGTCCCTTACTCCAAAGCTCGGCTCTCTCGCTCCAACTTCACTTACACAATTCCCCTCTCTCCAGGCCAAAAATTCATCTGCTTGCATTTCAATCCGGATACATACACCCCGCACTTCCAACGCCCCAACTCCCTCTTCGCCGTCACCGCCGGCGGCTTCACTCTTCTCAAAGACTTCAACGCCTCCTTCACCGCCGACGCTTTCGGCGAGTCCCCGCTGGTCAGAGAATTCTGTGTAAACATCGAGACAGGACGGAGACTCGAGATCACCTTCACACCAAGCAGAGATGCGTACGCTTTCATCAACGGAATCGAAATCGTGTCCATGCCCACCGGTCTTTACAATACTTCTTCAGCTAACATGGTGGACGCCAATGCAGGCTCATTTGCGATCGGAAACAAAACAGCTCTGGAGATGGTGTACCGACTCAACGTCGGCGGAGGCCCCATCTGGCCGAACGCAGACACTGGCATGTACCTGACTTGGGAAACTGCCGACGATATTTATTTGGATAATGTAAGTAAAAAACTCAGCGTGCTACAAAACGATACAATCGAGCTCAACTTCGTCGAAGTTCCAGAATACTCTGCTCCAAAACCAGTTTACACAACAGGTCGGTCAATGGGTTGGGACGTAACCACCGGCAATAACCTCACATGGGTATTTCCCTTAGATCCCAACTTTTATTACCTGGTGAGACTCCATTTCTGTGGGATTCGAAACAGAGAGCGATGGTTTCAAATCTACTTGGCCAATCAAACCGCAGATGTCATCCGTTGGAGTGGAGGAGATGGGATTCCAGTTTACAAAGACTACGTTGTGGGCATGTTCATGCCTCCGGTCGGAAGCCAGAAAAAAGTTGACTTATTTCTCGCGCTTTCACCGCTCCCGATTGGGTATGCTGACAGCAATGCCATGTTGAACGGGCTGGAAATCTTCAAGCTCAGTGACTCGAGTGGGAATTTCGCCGGACCCAACCCCAATCCACCACAACTGCAGCCCACGTCACAAAAACTAGATGATACTGAAAATAAGAAGTCGAGTCCCATGGTTGCTATCGTTGCCGGTGTAGTTGCCGTCTTCATTACGCTCTCTGTTCTCATATTCTTGGTTTCGAGGCGACGATGGAAATTAAAGGACTCTGGGTCTGGCTCTAGGCAAACAATGAACCCGGGGCAATTTATGCCTACTAATTTGTGTCGTTACTTTCCGCTGGAAGAGATCACAGCCGCCACCAAAAACTTCAATGATACATTCATTATTGGAGCTGGAGGATTTGGCAACGTATACAAAGGATGCACTGATGGTGGAGCCACTCCAGTTGCCATAAAACGACTGAAACCAGGGTCATCGCAGGGTGCCCACGAGTTTAAGACCGAAATTGAGATGCTCTCCCAACTCCGTCATCGCCATTTGGTTTCATTAATTGGATATTGTGTTGATAAGGGCGAGATGATCTTAGTGTATGATTACATGGCACACGGAACCCTCCGTGACCATCTCTACCACACCGACAACCCGCCTCTTCCCTGGGAGAAGCGACTTCAGATTTGCGTAGGCACCGCTCGAGGGTTGCAATACCTTCATAATGGTGCAAAGGGCACCATCATTAACCGAGATGTGAAGAGCACAAACATATTATTGGATGACAAATGGGTGGCCAAAGTTTCAGATTTTGGGCTGTCTAAGGGCACGACTAACATGTCCGAAACCCACATCAGCACAATGGTGAAAGGCAGTTTTGGGTATCTGGACCCGGAATACTACCGCCGACAACGTCTGACTGAGAAGTCAGACGTGTACTCACTTGGTGTAGTGTTGTTTGAGGTATTGTGTGCAAGGCCAGCAGTGATTCAGACAGAAGAGCTGAAGCAAGTGAGCCTGGCTGAGTGGGCCAAGATCTGTCATCAGAATGGGGACCTTGATCAAATCATTGATCCAAGTTTGAGAGGTAAGATTTCAGCTGACTGCCTGAATAAGTTCACTGAGGTAGCTATCAGTTGCATGCATGATGATGGGACCGAACGACCATCCATGAATGATGTTGTAAAGGAGCTTGAGCTTGCATTGCTGCTTCAGCAGAGTGCAGAAGGGAATACCAAATGCACTGATAGGAATGTTGAAACTGAAACAAGCAGTAGTGACCACAGTTGTGCCACCAACGATTCCGTCAAATGTATATCTGCGACAATCTTCTCTGAGATTAACAACCCAAGTGGGAGATGAGCATCATTTCAAAGAAATAAAAGCAATCTGAACAGAATCATGAACCGGTAAGTATATTACATTATATATTTTTACTGGATTGTATGGAAAACCAATAGAATGCAATATATTTGCTGTGCCAATTTCAAATCACACTGCAGTACATGACTACATTGTATATACTTATGGTATTCCTAGCATTACTTATAACCAATATTGTAATATATATTTTATGAAGCTTTATATTGTCAAATGTAACAGAAGACTTTGCTGATGATATAAGAAATTCGGTCATCATTTGGAAAGCGAAGAAGGATAACACAATTGTAATAGCAAGTCTCGTATTTACTATATACTAATTACTAAACATCAGTTAAGAGCATCAGCAGTGGGGACCCAAATTTGGGTCCAAAACCAAAATTTGAGTCCAAAACCAAAGAAATCATGCTGCAATGGGTCGGAATAATTTAGACCCAAATCCATCGGAGACCCAAATTGTGGAGCTAATTTGATCCAAGGAAGGACCCAAAAAAATTTGGACCCAAATTTGGTGGGACCCACCACGTGGGTGCTGATGCATGCAAGTGGGCGTGCAAAGTGGGAATAAATCAGAAATGGAGTGGGTCCCGCTTGTTTAAAAAACCAACGGCTCTTTGGTTTTGAAACTGATGGTCATGATTGAATTATTAATTCAATCTGACGGTCAGAAATTAATTGATTAAAAATTTGTTTTAATACTTTTTTTTTTTTTAGAAACGTAAAATTTTTGTCAAAATTGATAAAATTGCTGTTTTTCAACGGCTTTGTCATGAAATTTTTTTATTTTGAATTTTAATGAATTTTATGTTTAATGTTTGATGATTAACTTTTATTTATACTAATTTGTGTGACATTTTTTTATCTTAATTTAAGATATGTATATATATATACACACACATATATTAAAACAAACATAAAATAGAAGACTCAAATATGAATGTGTTCCACAGTGGAAGGATTTGTGTTTTGGACCCAAATTTGAGTCTAAAAATATGAGTCCAAAATATAGGTCCAAAAATAAGTCCTGCACCACTGTAGCACCCAATAAAAGTAAGTCTTTTTGTACACTATTCAGATGGACTCAAATCACTATTCCAGCTTATTTGGACCCAAATTTGAGTCCAAAAAATGAGTCCCCACTGCTGATGCTCTTAACTAGGGTGCATTTGGAGTACGCCGGCGTATGCTACACCGAAGTGAGGCCCAAATGCGTGGGTCGTTCCTATCCACAAGTTTTCAAGGAGAAGGGCAGTGATGTAATTCCCCAAATAACGACTGTTATTAGTAAAAAATCTTCATTACGGTAATACTTTCCTCGCTCTCTATGGATAACATCGACCTCATTACCTTGGAAAGCATCAACTTTCTTTACTATAGCTATAGATGTTACTGCCAAGTTTCGAATTCCAATACTGTATTTCCATTGAACCGGTTTCTTCCCATTTGATTAACAATTTCTTGTCATTCTTAATCTGCCTGATATGATCAAGATGTATAGAAGCCAATTACCAATTTTTCCTAATCAAGATGGTGAGTCAAAATTCATGACGATGGTCAAAGTATCTTATGACAGCGAAGAAAGGAGCCACTGTGAAAAGGTGTTTCGGCGGTGGCTGAAACCACTCCAAATACCAATTCTTCCAAACTTTAACCAAATTTGAAAACCAATCAATGCAAGACGTAGAGCACGATGAGAGGATCGTTTCTAATAAACTCTTGTAAAATTCTATGCTAAAGCTTGATAGGAAGGAAATAGATTTCATAATGCAGCAACAACCTCAATACTATGTATTCAATAGCTACAATCAATTGCATAGTAATTATGCCAAGAACAAGTAGAAGAACACTTCCAGGTGCATTTCGAGAGCATACTGGTAATTAAGTGTGAAAGCAAGAGAAAAACTAAACCAGCTAAGCTACTAGAATGAAACTTGATTCCTATCTAAAACTTTGAAGCTGGACCCAGAAACTTAATAGCTTTCCCGCAGGCCGCAACTTAATGCAAGAAAGGGATTATTTTTTTTTTTTAAGCTCAAGAAACTGATATAAACATTGAAGCCACAAGCCCACAACTACATAATTAAAAATGGGAAAATGATCATTTACCCGATTTTAGGCTAAAAATTGCCCACTTGCTCCACCAACTGTTTTTTAACCCCATTTACCCAAAACACTCTAAGGGATTATTTCCCCTTTACCCAATTAATTCTTTTTTCTTTTTTTTTGAGACTTTTTTGCCCTCTCCTTCTTTCTCACTTAGAGAGAGAAGTTACCTTCCACCTTGTTGTGCTCCGGTGACCAGTGGCCGGCGCGGTCTCCGGCGACCGGTGACCAGACTCCGGCGAACGGTGACCGGATTCCGGCGACCAATGACCGGATTCCGGGAACCGAAATCCGGCGACCGATGACTGGAATCCGGAATCCGGCTATTATTGCCCCCCAGTAATCATATTATTACCTCCCAAAAATCATATTATTGCCGTCCAGTGAATTGTATGAACTCTCAAAACCAAAATGAATACACTACAGGAACAATTGATCAATTTATAATCATATTATTGGCTCTCAATAATCATATTATTGCCCCCCAATACAAAGTCCAATGTCTCTACTGCCTCCCAATAGACCACCAAAAATGCACCATTTTGTATGATTCACAGATAATTTGTCTTTAATACACAGAAAACAACAGGTAACTTATCAATACACCACACTATAGTGATCCCTGTCCCTCATTTCAAAGTCTACTGGGGGCCAATAATGCACCATTTTGTATGATTCACAGATAATTTGACTTTAATACACAGAAAACAACATGTAACTTATCAAAACACCACACTATAGTGATCCATGTCCCTCATATCAAAGTCTACTGGGGGCCAATAATGTGTCTACTGCCCCCAGTAGACCATCAAACAAACCTCACAGTTACATTGCAATTCCTTCCTCATTCTCGGGGTTCACAGTGTATAAAAAAAAAAAAAAAAGTGCTATGGGCACCCAAGAGTGTGAAGCCGGCCCCTCCTCCTCCTTCGCCGGACGACGACGACGAGCGCGCCAAGAAGAAGCACAAGTTCATCCTCGGAATCAAACACCAACAGCAAAATCGCAAACCTGGGATTGAGGACCTTGGGTTGGCTCCCTTTCAAGGTGGTCTCGGCGTCTCGGGCTGTCTAATCGGATTTGGAATCGGGTCAAGGTCGGGCTTTCGTGTTTGAGGTCGACGTTGATCTCCAGATTTGTGGTTTGACTTAGTGATTGACACGGTGGTCCGGTGCTGCTTCTGATGGGGACAGGAATGGTTGCCTGGGCTCGATGATTTGACTTAGTGATTGGCACGGTGTCTGGTGCTGCTTCTGATGGGGACATGAATGGTTGCCTGGGCTCGATGATGGAGTAGCCAGCGGTGATGGTCGAGAAGCCGCAAAGGAGGCAGATCGACGACGGTGGTCTGGGTGAGGAGGCGGATGAGAGAGAGAGAGAGAGATATCGTTGACGGTGGTCTGGGTGAGGAGGGGATGAGAGAGCGAGAGAGAGAGAGAGAGGGGGAGTGTAATTTATGAATTAAAATAAGGGCGAAACTGTCAATAGCTGTTAGATTGGGTAAATGGGGTTAAAAAACTCTTAGTGGAGTAAGTGGTCACAGCCCCATTAAAAATCTATCAGAAATTCCCCACCCAATCCTTTTGAGAATCAGAATTGGTATTGAAAAAAAAAAAGGATTAAATACTTGTTACTCCTCGTACTTTTCCCTGAAAAACAGTTTGGTCCCTCGCCTTTTAAATTAAACTGAATAGTCCTTATTCTATCAAATTCTCATATAACAAGTCCAAAATGATCCGAAATGACTATTATGCCCCTCATTTCCTATTTTTATTATTATTTTAATTTTTCTCCCCTTTTTTTTTATATTTTCTCTCTCTCCCCTGACCTCTCTCTCCCTCGACCTCTCTTCTTCTTCTCTTCCTCTGCAACCACCGGAGAACACCAGCGCCGCCCTCTCCTCGGGCTCCCCCGCCTCCACCGCCGAGAAGCTCCAGAACGCCATCCGCCTCCTCGAGTCCCAGCTCCGCTCCGAGGTCCTCTCCCGCCACTCCGACCTCCTCTCCCAGCTCTCCTCCCTCCAGCACGCCGACCACGCCCTCTCCACCGTCCGATCCTCCGTCCACACCCGATCTGAGCTCTCCGATCCCCTCCGCTCCATCACCGCCCTCACTCTCCAGCTCTCCAAAACCGGAGCTCCCAAACACATCAAAGCCGTCGTCAAACGACGACGTATTGGCACCCGAACCCGAAAACATGGAATCCAAATTAAAGTCGGAGCCTTGGGATTGCTGCTGTGCGGGTCTAGTGACTCCGCCGCCGAAGATAGGGTTTCCCAAAGACTGAAAAAAGAGCTCTCTGCTTCCCTCTGTTTCTATTCCGATCCCCCCAAAACGCCGTCGTTTTCGTTATTGGGCCTCGCCGGATCTACTCCCCCCCCTTCTCACACTGAAATATCACGCAGATCTGTGCCGACGAAAATTCGTAAGCTTTTTTTAAAAAAATTTCTCTTCGTTTTTTGAAAGCTTCAATTGTTGGCTCTGGTTTTCGCTATCACGCATTTTGTGCTTTTTCGTGGGTGGGTGGGTGGGTGTTTAGGTTTCATTCCCACGGAAATTGATTTTTTTTTTTTTTTTTTGAACTTGAATTTCGGTGAAGAAATTGAGTGATTTGTTTCTGGGCTTCGAAAATTTCGCTTCTTTTTGGGGCGAATTGTAGAAATTAAGGATTTGAGATTGAGTTTTTGGTTTTTTGGTTGAGATGAGTCCACTTGCTGTGCTGAACATGGAAGATACGAAGCCGGAGGTCTCTGCATCCAACCATTCGAATTCGGGAACTGGAGATTTGGACCCTGTTAAAGCTCAATTTACTGATTTGTGCAAGGTTGGTTTTTTTTTTTTTTTTTTTTACTGTGATCAGACTAACCCAGCTGGTCTTTCTTGTTGGAATGCCACTGTGTTTAAAGTTTAATCTTTCGATGATTCCAGTGTACAATTTCTTTACTCTGCTCTGTGTTGGAGCACCGTGTTTTGGAGAGCTGGAGAGTGAGGGCGGCGCTGGTGTTCTCCGGTGGTTGCAGAGGAAGAGAAGAAGAAGAGAGGTCGAGGGAGAGAGAGGTCAGGGGAGAGAGAGAAGGAGGGAGAGAGAAAATATAAAAAAAAAGGGAGAAAAATTAAAAAAATAGAGAAAAAAATTAAAATAAAAATAAAAATAGGAAATGAGGGGCATAATAGTCATTTCGGATCATTTTGGACTTGTTATATGAGAATTTGATAGAATAAGGACTATTCAGTTTAATTTAAAAGGCGAGGGACCAAACTGTTTTTCAGGGAAAAGTACGAGGAGTAACAAGTATTTAATCCAAAAAAAAAAAACAGAACAACAATCCCAAACCAAACAGATTTGATGTTTGATAAAAAATCAAATCTAAAATCAGACCAAATAATTATGTAAAAGAGTTGGTAAGAGATTTTACCTTTTAGAATCTGGAGACGGCGCTGCTCTATCGAGTTCAATGACCGTAGAGAGGGAAGGATTGAGGAGAAGACAATCAGAAATAGAAGTCCTCTCTCGAGTTTCTGATGAGAAGAATGATGCTCCTCAGATTTTCAGTGACAGCAGAAAAAGAAGGAGGAAAGTAGAGGGCCTCTCTAGATTTCTTCCGATGAGTATGAATGATGCTCAAGTATTTGGCGGCAAAGAGAGGAGGAGGAAAAAACCATCGCATTGCCTCACACAGATAAAGAAAAGACACTGGGTTCAGTGTAAATTTTAGAAAAGGACGAGGACAAAATAAGTAGTTCACTTAATTTCATTAATAGTTCTTTGTTTTCAGCCGACTTCCGCAAAAGCCAATTTCAAAAGCTAGTGAAAGTAGCTTTCTGATTTCCTGCTGCCCACAGTAGTGCTCCGCCCAAAAGCAACAATTTTGAAGTTTACCAAAAAACCTCACTTCCTCCAGAAGCACTTTTGGACCAAAAGTATGTTCCAAAAGCAATACCAAACTGGGCCCTAGTTTGAAATTGCTGTGACTTTAAAAACAAACTGCTACTGTTGTGTTGTGAGAATAATCAGCTGTGAATTAAAACAGTTTCGTGTTTGGTGAATAATATTTTTAAAAGTGTTGTCAATACATAAAATAACTGCAGAGCATGTTTTGATCCACAACAGCTTTTAAAAGTAACATCTGGGCTGCTTCTAAAATCTGCTGCCACTAACCTAAAATTTTCAATTAAAGCTGCTTTTTATTTATTTACCAAACACAATAAAATTTAAAATTTTGAATAAAAACTGATTTTTTTAAAAGTGAAGCAATCCCAAACGGGTCAGTCAGTTGAGTTTGAGTTTCTCTAGTTAATAACAATGGAGAGTGAAGGTGTTACGTCTTTGTATGAGAGGCAACAACAACAACTGTGGCGAACGTTTTCTGCAATTAATCAGCGTGGTGTTGTTAGGCTAGAAAATACCACAAAGGATCTAGCTGTGCATTTGGTGGAAGGTGAAAATTTTCTGCAAGTTGTTTCCATTTGGGGGATGGGTGGTTTGGGCGAGACCACTTGGGCAAAACAGATTTATCATCATGAAAAAGTCAGGCGTCATTTTGATGCATTTGCTTGGGTGTGCTGTGTGCATATCTCAACGATGTGAAGTAAGAAATGTTTGGGAAGCGATTTTGGCTAGACTCAGTTCACAGAGCAGAAATGTAATTGAAAAAATGAGCGACGATGAAATAGTTAGAAGGGCTTCATCTCGTGCAACAAGAAAGGAGATGTTTGGTGGTCGTTGATGACATTTGGAGTATTGAGGCATGGGACTCATTGAAACTTTGAAAGTGGCATTTCCATATGAGGAAACAAAGACCCGAATCTTACTCACCACACGCAAAGAGACGGTCGCTAAGCGTGCCGCTGACATTGATGGGATCCTGCACCCACTCACGCCATTAAACGAGAACGAAAGCTGGGAGCTTTTTGAGAAGATAGCAATTTCTTCAACTGATAATAGAGGTATTTTCTCACCCAACTATTTTTTTAATCAAATCACTTTTTGTTTCGACAGTCCACGATTATTTGGTCTAGTAACATAAATATTTTTATTTTGAGA
The DNA here is from genome assembly GCF_958449725.1 of Rosa rugosa. NCBI lineage: Eukaryota > Viridiplantae > Streptophyta > Magnoliopsida > Rosales > Rosaceae > Rosa > Rosa rugosa. The sequence goes on along the minus strand of NC_084824.1, from coordinate 41,898,122 downwards.
AGTTACAAGTTTGACTCAATAATGACCAATGGTTGAATAAAATAAAACAAAAAATATATACATTTCTTCATATTGGTCATTAGTTCATTACACTACTAGCAAAACAACAATTACCCACGGATTTTAATCTGTGGGTAATAAGACTTTCACACACGGATTTCAGTGTGTGATAGCTTTTACACACAGTACACGCACAGATTGGTGTTACCGTGCGGTTTGGAGGGGGGGTAATGCTCATCTCACACGGATTATGTTGTCCGTGTGAAATACTTATGTGGGCCCCGCTATAATTCCATAAATATAAATTACCGGAATGGATCGGAATCCGTGTGAACAACTCTATTTCACACGGATTTCTGTATCAAATGTATAAACTCTATTTCACACGGATTACTGTGCGGGATACAACTCACACTGATTTCTGTATCAAAACCTATAACCTTATTGACACGGATATCCGTGTGAGATTCCTATACCCTAACTCTCACTGATTTCTGTGTGTAAAAGTATCATCATGTTAAAAAAAAATAATTATGCTAATTCTGCTAAAAGTGACATAATAATACTTTTATTTCTCTATAATAAATATACTTCAGATATTTACAATAAAGTGAACAAATCCACAACTCAATCAAAAATATTAAAACTTTACATTCATAGCAAGATGTTCTTTACATTCCAAGCAAAATACATTTCAAACCAAAGTAAATTCTTGGATTACAAAAAACAAGGCTGCCTTCCAAAATACATTGTTGTTGAAGGTGCAATATCACTAAGATTTTCCCCCTTGTCCAAGAATAGTTCACAACATTAAGAGAGTAAGAGCAAATGAAACTGCATCGAAGACAATTAACGTGTGAACTTGGGAACCAAATAAAAGTTTAAAGTCAACTACCATTAAAACATCATGTATATAAACTTTGAGATCATTTTCTTGGAACCGTATTTGAAGTTAAAAAGTTATTCCAATCTATATAACGAGTAACTACAAGTGACAAAAATAATATACCTGTCAAAATTATGTAAATGGAAACCAGAAAGAAACAAAACATACCTTGTGAAGAAGCTTTACAAGATTGCGGTGCTGAAGTTTTGCAATCAGTATCACTTCATTTTTGAACTCTTTCATTCCTTGTCCAGAACTTCTTGAGAGCCGCTTCACTGCAATTTCTTTTCCATCTAGTAGTGTACCCTGAAGATTATTCACATTTGCATTAAGATTAGTTGTTGTTTTCTCAACATAGATGCTTAACTTGTATGATTCTTCTGTTAGCAGAGTACATATTACCTCGTACACAGATTCAAAACCACCTTCTCCAAGTTTATTATTAATTGAAAATTTATTGGTAGCAGTCTCTATTGTTGACAAGTCGAACAATGGTAGCTCCAGGTCTTCATCCTTCTGCTCTTCAATGTTGTTTTGAGTACCTTATATGATCATTAACAAGCAATAAAAGTTACATACGTTTTGCTCTATATTGTTTGACCTTCTCCATCACATGCAGCAACTCTTCTTCAAAAGAATGACAGATCTAGTAGATCATCTAACCTTTGAAACTTTTCCTGTGTCTGAGTCTGAGAATGTAACAATAGCCAAATAAGACCCAAGGTTCAACTCAAGGACTCAGAGCCAGAGTAAGCTGTCAGATCTCATTGGATGCTTTCCTCATGCCTTAGTTTTTGCAACCGTTCTCATGTCAATAACATGCACATCAGATCAACAGATTAAACCAAATCAACTGATGAGATAAGTACTAAAACTTAGAGTAACAACTTTAAATCGATCAATATATCAACATATCAACATATCATATAGATAATCACTAAGATGGTATTGACAATCGCCAATGTAAGTTCAACAACAAATCAATTATACAAAGATGATCCTTGGGACATTAGACAGTATTGCAAGTCATACTAATCAATAGATCAACTCAAACAACAAATCAAGTTTAATTGAGTAACGAAATCAATCAACAAATCATACATAAACACATAAATAATCATTTACACAGTATCGTCAATCATCAAAAGCAAAAAATCAGTTATACATATTTGAAAAAAAAAAGCTGACAAGCACGCATGTCCTTAGCATACCTTTATCATCAGGATCTCCAGACCATTTCCCTGCAGTGTACTTAAACGTTCCTGCTTTTCCTTCGGCCCTTTTCCAGTCCGACAACACCCACCGGCTCTTCCACCCATCTTTTTCCACAACAAACAATTACCAATTACAACTCATCACAAACTCCGCAAAAAAGATAATCCATACTTACACACATAAAATTAAGTTTCTCGCTTAACTTAGTTACCTACTCAAAGTTAACAATTTCTTACTATACAAGCGCATATTGTAGGTTCATACATGCATACAACATATGATGTTTACTAACATTCCATTTTCCGGAAATCAAACGAAGGTGTATCACAGAGCTTGTTAAATCCGAACGATCACACGAAGCAACACAGTTAAAGAACAATCACAAACTCTAAATCACTACTTTAACAACTAAACTAAGCAAAGCAAGAACCAAATCTAAGCAATCTATAACTATCAAGAGCGATCTGAAATGGCACAAGATTGTAGACGGAGAAAGGCGTTTACTATTTTGACTTGCGAAACTCGCTTACCTTCAAATCGCTCTTCGAAGAAGATTTCGGAGACGGCGAGACGGAAGTGGAGGCATAGAAGAAGCGGAAGCAGAAGAAGAACAGATTCGAGAAGCATCATCTTTCGCAGCTCTCTCATTTCAGGAAACCAGTGCAGGAAGTAAGAGTTGACTTATTACAGTCAGGCGCATCAAACTCCATTTTCTTTTTCAAGTGGCCTCCACTATTCCTGAGTCTAAGTCTGAGAATGTAAAAATTGGGGGAGATATCAAATTGTTGTTGCCTACGACCGCTTCCAGACCTCTGATAAGGCTGAATCGATTTGGGGGAGAAGGACATCGATACGCTTCAGATTTGGACATGGATGGATATGCTTCAGATTTGGATCAATTTGCTGGTTATAAGGGGAATTTCCACGGAAATCCGTGTGAAATACATTTACCTTTAATTTGCTACTGATATCCGTGTGTATGTACCTCAGTAATCCACCGAAATCCGTGTGTAGTACTACTAAGGGAGGGAAATTGAATTTGTTCCAAAAAAGTGAGCGGGAAAAAATTTACCACGAAAATCCGTGTGAGATACATATATTTACCACTGATATCCGTGTGTATTTATCTCGGTAATATATAACTGTCATGTTTATTATTGTTTACACGGAATTCTGTCTCTATTCTATTTTTTTCACACGGAATTTAGTAGCTAATTTTTCTTTTCACACAGATATCTGTGTCTGCATTTTACACAGATATTCGTGTGTTGCTCATTTCACACAGAATTCTGTACTAAAAACTTATTGTAACGGAACTCTGTAGCTAATAGAGTTTTTCACACGGATTTCCGTGTTAACATTTCACACAGATATTCATGTGTTACTCATTACACACAGATGTCTGTACCAAAAACCGGTCAACCCTTTAAACGCTTCTACTTCCCTAAGGGGAGCCGACCCTTGAGGAGATAAAATTTCAGAAATTTTTACATTAGTTGATATAGCTTCTACCCATGAGAGCATGAGAGTTTACAGATCAAAAAAATAAGTTACGAGTGAGCGGTTATGAGCATATTAGTTTTATGTAGTATTTAATGTTTAGGGTTGACCTACTAGATCGAAACCCAAACGACGACGAAAATAGCTGAAATTTTGAACACAACCATTTATTCTTATCATGATAACATCCTACGGTCGATTTTGATAAAGTCTATTTCCTACACATTGTTGCTTATGGAATGTATACTTTTCATTATAACTAATAAACTAGTTAAACAACATTGGTAGGCACATAAGGATTTTGTTCGATCTAAACACTCGAAATTGGAAATCAATAAATTTGGCATTACCTGTCTATTTATAGCGTATTAATAGGTATTGTGTGAAAAAATTAACCCGATCCGCCGTTATTTTGACATGAAATAAACCGGTCAACCCTTTAAACGCTTCTACTTCCCTAAGGGGAGCCGACCCTTGAGGAGATAAAATTTCAGACATTTTTACATTAGTTGATATAGCTTCTACCCATGAGAGCATGAGAGTTTACAGATCAAAAAAATAAGTTACGAGTGAGCGGTTATGAGCATATTAGTTTTATGTAGTATTTAAGGTTTAGGGTTGAGCTACTAGATCGAAACCCAAACGACGACAAAAATAGCTGAAATTTTGAAAATAACCATTTATTCTTATCATGATAACATCCTACGGTCGATTTTGATAAAGGTGTTTTCCTACGCATTGTTGCTTATGGAAGGTATACTTTTCTTTATAACTAATAAACTAGTTATACCACATTAGTAGACATATAAGAATTTTGTGCAATCCAAAAAATTAAAATTGAAAATTGATAAATTTGACACTACCCATCTATTTATAGCGTATTAATAGGTATGGTGTAAAAAAATTAACTCAAATTAAAGCCATTATTTCAATATCAAATAAAGTGGTTAACCTTATATACATCTATACTTCCCTAAGGGGAGTTAAACCACGAGGAGATAAATAATGCAAAATTTTTACATTATTTGGTATACCTCATATTCATGAGAGTATGAGAGCTGACAGATCGAAAAAAATAAGTTGCGAATGAGCGGTTATGAGCATATTAGTTTTATGTGGTATTTAGGGTTCATGGTTGATCTAGTAGATCGAGACCTAAACGATAACAAAAATAGCTGAAATTTTGTCCATAACTATTTATTCTAATCATGACAACATCCAACGGTCGATTTTGATAAATTCAATTTCCTCAACATTGTTGCTCATGGAATGTATACTTTTCATTACAACTAATAAACTAGTTATACCACATTAGTAGACATATAAGAATTTTTGTGCGATCCAAAAAATCAAAATTGAAAATCAATAAATTTGACATTACCCATCTATTTATAGTGTATTAATAGGTATTGTGTAAAAAAAAATTAACTCAATCCGCCGTTATTTCGATATCAAATAAATGGTCAACCTTATATACACCTATACATTTTCACACGGAATTTTGTAGCTAATCGTTATTTTCACACAGATATCCGTGTGAAAAAGTTTTAGTTTTTACACAGACATCAGTTACTCTTGTTTATTCACACGGATTTCTGTGTGTAGTCTCCTTTTTCACACGGAATACTGTGTCAACATTTTCACACGGAAATCCGTGTGTATTACTCATTTCACACAGAAATCTGTATCAAATAGTTATTGTAACGGAAATCCGTCCCTCCATAATTCACATAACATAAAAAATTAATGATTTCGAAATAAACTAATTTATAATACGTACAGAAATCCGTGTGAATTGTTTTTCACACAGATATCCGTGTGAAAATGTTTTTGTTTTTACACAGATATCTGTGACTATTGTTTTTGCACACGGATTTCCGTTGATATTGTTATTGTATAAATTATTGTGGGCCCCATTATGCTCATTTCACACGGATTTCTGTCAGTATTTCTATTTCACACGGATATCTGTGGCTTTTAACTACAGTAAATCCGTGTGTGTTGTTATTTTGCTAGTAGTGTTACTTATCAACTAATATGCATTTTGATTGATGTTTCCGTACCATTAATTACAGACTAATACTATGCTTGAGTTTCTGTTCAACTTGATTTTGATCCTTGTACGTTGTTTAACTTTTACAGTGACGGCCTATATGGCTATATACTTTTCATTAACAATCTCAAGTTCAACTGTACAAAATCAAACTTCGATCTGTTGATTAGTCTGGGGAAATGATACATGTTATATCCTGTAGTCATTATTTTACTAGTCAAGGAAATGTTACGTGTTGCTAATATATAGTACTATATATAATAACCAGTTGTTGATAATAAAAAGGATAATATTAATGTCTTAGGTGTAAAACCTATGATTGTTTATATGAGAGTCACTAATTTGGTATTTTTCAGACTCTGAAAAGTACAAATAAATGAAAGCAGTAGGAAAGAAAATGCTCAAACATTGTGCAGGTTTGCCATTAGCCATCACAGTGAATGCAGGAATTCTAGTGAGAAAGAAGACAGTTGGTGAGTGGGATGCGGTGTATATGAATGTTTACACAAACATAAGGAGAGGCATAGGTGAAGAAGGAGAATATGCAGGTGCATCATGGTTGCTGAGTGGCAGATCTAGATCCGAAAATGGGGTGAGCTATGTATTCATGTGTTTATTTGGGCGAAGGCCAAAAATTTTTTTTTAGTACAATTATGCACAAGTGTGGAAATGCAGGAGCGGGGAGATAAGAACCTAGAGAGTTCAAGTGTTTAACGATTGAATTTAGTCTGGAATTTAGGCCTTTATGGGAAGAAGAAGAAGACAAAGAATGAGAGTTTGTGATGGACGGAGAGAATGGAAGAGCCAGAGAGGAGTTTGACTTCAATAATTCAGGAGTTCGGGTGGGCTTCATCAAACAAACATACATACAAACAAAAAATACATATCATATATATAAGTTTTTTTTTCAACCCAAAGGTCTGGGGAGGGCTTGAGTCCTCCCACCCTTATACCTAGATCCGCCCCTAGACTTGTTGGCTCTGAGTTATGATGACTTACCTTATCACTTGAAGCCATGTTTTCTGTATTTAGGTCATTATCCTGAGGATTATCATTATGAGATTCCAGTGAAGAGGTTGACTCAACTATATATGGATAGCAGAAGGTTTTATATGTTTGGCACAAGAAAGAAGAGGTTCAGAAGAAACTTTGGAGGATGTTGCATATAATTAATTGGTCATGTCAGTTGGTGGAAAAGTGTATGGTTCAAGTTGGACAACAAGGTACGGTTAGAGAGATTAAAACTTGTCGCATGCATGATCTTATGCAGCACTTGTACAGTTGTACGTGCTTGTTAAAGGCTCAAGAGGAGAACTTCCTCCAAGTCGTCAATTTCTCAAATAGAAATGAAGCTAGAATTGGTAAAGTTCGAAGAATTTCCATCCATTTGGAGGCGTACTATGACAGAATAGTTCCGCCAAGAGGAGAAAGACATAGCCACCTAAGATCTCTGCTATACTCTAGCTTCCCTGCAAAAGAGTTCCTAGAAAGCAGCATATTAATACATTCTATGTTCCAAGAAGATTTCAAATGGCTTAGAGTTTTGAAGTTGGAACCTCTAGCTCAATTAGTAGTGTTACCAACTGAAATTGGGAATATGGTCCACTTGAGATATTTCAGTCTAAGTTGCTGTCAAATCAATCATCTGCCATCAACCATGGGTAATTTGGTGCGTATGCAAACTCTTGATATCCATGATTCTGTTCTTCTTGAGAGTAAAACCATTGCGAATGTAATATCGAGAATGGAAGAACTGAGACATTTGTATATGCATGCCCTACTTGAACTGGTGGAGCAGGAGGATACAACTGTCTACTCTTTGCAAATTACAAACGTTATGTCATGCTTCAAGCTTGTCTTGGGATTTGAGTGATCTTGTGAAGTTGGCCAGTCTTCGAAAACTAAGCATAAAACTGTTTGGAAAGTTGAAAAATCTGAAAGAAATCTTGAGGCGGTCAAGCAGTACGCTGGATGGTATTCGTTCTCTGAGTGCTTGCAACAATGATGAAATTGAATGTGCTGGAGGTGCTCGGGAGGTTAGAGAAATAGTGTTAAGCTGTCGTTATGTGTACAAGCTGAGGGCATTTGGGCCAATGGAAGAGTTACCGGCAGAGCTCCAGTACTATTAGAACGTCACCACGTTATTGTTGCGTTGTTGTCTTCAGCTCAAGGAAGACCAATTGGCAATACTAGAGAAGCTGCCAGACTTAAAAACTCTTTCACTAATTAGACATGTTTTTCATGAAAGTGCAAGCACATTGGTCTGCTCCAGAGGAGGCTAAATCTTTTTCTTCGTGGCTTGATTAAGGTACAGGAGTGGATGGTGGAGGAAGGAGCCATGCCTAGTCTCTGTCGATTACACATTGCAGATTGCCCAGAATTGAAGGAAGTTCCAGAAGGGCTGAGATATATCGATACCCTCTAGGAATTACAGATACACGTCATGCCCGAAGCATTCTTGAACAGGCTTGAGGGAGGAAGAGAGGATTACTACAAAATTCAACATGTACCTTCCATTGTGCTTGGGGGATCCAGCTCCTCTAAAGTGAGGAGGCTGTGAATATACGTCAATTTCATTAAATCTGGATTCTCTGTCTAATCTAAGGGTTGGGGGTCGGGACCGTCGGGGAACAAGTCAAACAACAGGGGGTTAGTTCATTTCTTGCTTCTCTGCTCTAAGTCAATTATTTTTTCTTCAGATATTAATTCATCGACTTGATTTGCTACAGACATCTATTAACACAAGACCTTATTTTGAAAGAAATAGACGTTATGGTGGTTATCTCTCTAGTTTGGAAAAGTTGTGATTAATTTAAAAGCAGCTGTAGTTTTTAGCTTTTACGTTGGGATTTGTGGAACAATAAGGAAAACATTTTCTTGAAGAATAAGGAAGGGAAAAATTCACCAACGGTGTCTGGACACTTAGGGGACTTTCAGAATGATACCCGAACTTACAATGTTATCAATATGATACCTGGACTCAATTTTTCTTATCAATGTAGTACCTCCGTCCAATCTCCGTTATGAAACCGTTAACTTTGATCATGTGTCTCGCACGTGAGGAAAAAAATAAGGGTAAAAAAGACTTTTTCGTATGCCTTCAACCCTAAACGAGATCAAACACTCCATTCACTCCAAAAAAAATTCTTCTTCATGCGTTAATTCTAGATTCCATGTGAGAAAAGAAAAAAAATAAAAATTCCAGAACCAATTCATATTCTTCAACCCAGATCAAATAAAAAGAAACAAAGTCATTCTAAAAAAAAAAAAAAAAAATTAACCCAGATTATAGAAAGAGAGATGCCAATCTCTTCCAATGGCTGCGCTGGTTGCTTTTCTCCAGACTCCACATGTTGGGAAAATTTCAACCCATATGAAACTAGATCTTCAAAATTCAATTTTTTTTTTATTTTTATGCCTCCTTTCTTTCTTCTTCTTTTGCGGTTCTCCTTCTTCTTCCCCTGATTTGAATCATGAAGCTTCAAACCATCTCAGTAGCAGCCCATTTCGGCTACGTCATGGCCTTGAAGAACACCGGCGCCGCGTTAAGCGATTACTGCCACGGAGGATCACAGCAGACACAAGAAGAGCTACTCCTCAATCACGACCAGCGACCACTGGCTCCACCGCCACTGAGCAACCTCCTCCTCCTCCTCCGCCGCTCGAACACCTCCCTCCGCCGTCGCCGCCTCTGCCGACCTTCACTCCCAGCCTGCATGAACGTTTGGTGTATCTTCGGCGACAAATTTCTGGGTTCTTTGTTCTTGGTTTCAAGGTTTGTATGAGTATGAGTTTATGGGTTTCTTTTCTTATCAAACAATACTTGAATTAATCAACAAGAACTCAAGTCCAAAATTTCATCTTCAACAATTGATTAGATTTTTTTTTTCTGCTGGGTTCAAGAACATGAATGAATCAACACTGTTGTGATTCCTTTTTTTGCTTTTTTGCTGGGTTCAAGAACATGAAGATGAAGAATTGTTGGGTTCAAGTGTTACTAACATGAATTTCTCTTCTCTAAATTCATGAAGACCATTTCCAATTCGTCTTCTTCCTCTACCAATTTCTCTTGATTAAAGTGAATATTTGGGCTTAGAAAACCTAAGTTGGCCTTGTGGATTTCTGCTGAGATTTTGAATATTTTGATTTTTAGTTTCCGATTGTATTGGTTTCTATAGTGATCTTATATGAATCATATAGTGAAAATGCTAGATTTCTAATTGCATTTTGAAGATCTAGTTTTATATGGGTTGAAATTTTCCCAACATGTGAGTCCGGAGAAAAGCAACCAGCGCAGCCATGGGGAAGAGATTGGCATCTCTCTTTCTATAATCTGGGTGACTTTGTTCTTTTTTTTTTAGAATGACTTTTGTTCTTTTTATTTGATCTGGGTTGAAGAATATGAATTGGTTCTGAAATATTTTTTTTCTTTCTTTTCTCACATGGAATCTAGAATTAACGCATGAAGAAGAATTTTTTTTTGGAGTGAATGGAGTGTTTGATCTCGTTTAAGGTTGAAGGCATACGAAAAAGTCTTTTTTACCCTTATTTTTTTCCTCACGTGCGAGGCACATGATCATAGTTAACGGTTTCATAACGGAGATTGGATGGAGGTACTATATTGATAAGAAAAATTGAGTCCAGGTATCATATTGATAACATTGTAAGTTCGGGTATCATTCTGAAAGTCCCCTAAGTGTCCAGACACCGTTGGTGAATTTTTCCCAATAAGGAAATCGAAAGTTCTAACAGAACTACAGAAGACCTTATTTTTGATGACTGACCTCCTGTTGCATGCGCTTTTGGATATGAGAGGTATTTCTCAATTTACTCTTTCATTTGGCATCACTGTAGATTAATCTTTTTGTTCAAATTAAGCTTTTCCGTTTTCTTCAACATTTTATTGTTCTTTGCTTCCTTTTATTCCTCCTCTTTCTTCCGCATGCATAGGCTTCCTTTTGAAGTCCTCAAAGCTCTGTTTATGACTCTATGGTAGTTGTAACTAGGGGTTATTTGTTATTTCTTTAGCCAAAAGAAAAAGGATTGAATTTTAAGTGTTTATACCATGCTTTGCTAGTAGTGTTATACATAATTGTCACGTAGATGACATTATAGTTTTCATAATGGCTCACAGCTGCTGGCTTTCGATGGGGAAACGGAGTATCAAACTCTATTTAGCAAGGTGCTGCTGGGACGATTCCTTTTCCGATCAGGGTGCACACAGAAAAGGGCAGGTATCTGGACGAATTCTGTAGTTTCATAGGAATGTGGATCTGCTTTAGTTTTCATGTCTTGGTTGATTCACCATGTAATCCAAACAAATGAACATGCTGTCATACTTGAAGCCAGTTTTCTTCTGGCTCATTCAATGAAATTTTGACACAATATACAACCAATCAATTTGACTTTATTCGACCAAAAGAAAAAAAATCAATTGACTTTATATTATTTATTGTAATCTACTTAGTTTCTTGGATTCGATTTGAAGAGCTAACAGAAACCTAACTACCAAATTTTTTTCAAGTACATTACTAAATTTTCAACCCTGAATGAATCGCTACCACTCCTCCAACTAGATTTTCATACTCAACCTTCTGGAAACCTGCATCTGCAATCATTGAAGCAAATGTCTCCTGCAGTCATCAATTCAGATGAATTATAAGGGGGATATAACAAAAGCCAAAAATTACGTACAAACATGATGAATTGTACATACATACATATTCCAAATGTCTCCTTCATTATGCATGCAAGGAAAAGGCAAAAAAATAAAAAATAAAAGGAACACAGCAGCACCTCAGTTAAACAGTCCGTACAAACATTTCATAGCTATATACATAACATCTGATATTTCAAGTGTCCCCAACTTAAATTGAAGTGAAATATGAGGCAATGTGATGAAGAATACAAGCAGTTTGCTACTTGTCCTGCATCACAATGCAGCCAGAGTTTGGCTAAGGTTTTCTCCCACCTTTCTAATTACCAAATCACGTACATCAATGCGTACAGGAGCATTAATGACATGGATTACTGCACTTTAACATCCAAGATACTATTTAGGGCAAGAACTCAGTTGAACACTAAAGTAAGCTTATTTCCATCATGAATTAAGTAAATTAAAATTGCAATGTAACTAAAATATAATATAACAGAATATTATGCACCTAGACCAGACAAAATAAATTATATTTAATCCACTAATTAGAGCACTTCAACTTCTACTACTTTCTTTCCCTCTGCAGCATAGCATTCATGTTCAACTCAGGCCTTTGGAAGAAACTGTTCGAGCTTTTTTTCTTGCTTCAAAAGCAAAATGATTGCTCTGTTTTGGCGTTTAGTTGTCCCATCCCAATTGGCAAGGTACACAAGAATTTTCCAACCAAATGCATATAATACTGGAATAAAGTATTCAAGAGGGAAGATGAATATAAACCTGTGGTGGAAAGCGACGAATACTCTCTACCAAGTACTGATAAGATTCTCTATCTCCTGCAACTAGCTCTCCTAGGGTGGGAATGATTGAGAATGAATAAAAGTCATAGCTGCAAGACCAAAAAAAAATAGACAAACCATAAATATCAAAACATGGATCCTTAAAATATAGACAGCCTAACACATTCAAAACCTTATTAATGATCTCGTGAGTGGTGTTGCCCACAATTATGGTGCCATTGTCACCGTGCGATATGGAGCATGCTATACAGAGTGAAACAGAGTGTCAACCATGGAAATGTGCATGGTTGGCCACTGTAACATGGCTACAGCCTACAGCTTCATGATAATAATCTTGGCTAAATCTCTATGGAAATTCATTGAGGCACAAACTATTTTCCATTAAGCCCCAGTCACAGGCACTTTTTGGTTAATATAAAATGGTATGTATATGAACATTCAAGTGTGTATAATATCTGATATAAGGCTCTTGGAAAGAGAAAAATACAAATCAAAGCTAACTCTTTATTCATTCTCCAGGGGATAAGAAATTTCAAAATAAAATTTCTAGTAAGCAGATGGGTAGTTGGACCTATTTTTTTTTCTTTCTTTCTTTCTTTCTGTAGATAGATGGGTAGTTAAACTTCCACAAAAACATCATACAGTTAGGGGTTAGGGGAAATCTATTCCTTAAGATTACTAAGAAGAAGATCCTATACAGCAGACCATGAGACTATGATTTCCATGTACTAAAGTGATTAGGATGATATCAGCAGACTGTTGTTATCAAGTGGAATTTCAACGTAACTAAAAGTATAAAAACACTTACAAGTCTTTGAATACAGGTACCTCTACATGGCTGAGTTCAAGGCACAGGAACCTTCCTCCCCGTTTTAGTACCCTATTAACAAAAATCATGAAAAAAAAATAAGTGTAATCAGTTTACAAACTTTTTGGTACCCCTTCCCACAGAATAAATAATAGCAGCTTGCCCCCAATCAGAAAGACCTCCATCACAAAACATTATCATTATAAAACTCCAGACATAAATGACAAATCTCAAGAACTTAGCTGTGGACTCCTTATCCATATATGCTTCTTCCATTCTAACAAAACCTTTGTTTTCTTCCATAGAAGGAAAAATTTACAACTTCATGTGCACAAAAATAGGAAGATGTGCAACATTGGCTTTGGCCCCACACCAAAAAATTACTATTTGATATTCATCTGGTTCTCTCTACCTACTATAGCTTTAGATATTGGTATTGCAAGCAAGTATATGACTAGGAAATAGGAAGGCATCTATATGTTTGTTAGATAAGGGAACGTATCCATATATCACATGCTAGGGAAACCATTTAACATATTTTAATTCACTTTTAAGTAAGGCAGGCAATAGAGGATCAATAGTCTTAAAAAGTTGTAGCTGTTTATCTAGCTGTCTATAACATCTGAAAGAGAAAGGGAGACAGCAATCGGAGGTCTCAATATCCTTCCTTTCATTCATAAAAGCGCCAACGTAGGAAGAATCATTTTGAAAACTACCAAATACACAGTTAGAATGATGGACAGCTTAACTATTCAACCTATATAACTATCAATTACTTAGGAAAAGAGATATTGTTGTAGCCTAATGTGCCAAAAACAATGAAACTATCTACATCAACATAATCCAATTGTATACAACAAAAAGTTTGATGCATATACAAAAAAGTAATCTTTTTTCTATTTTTCTTCTGAGAAGAGAAGTCAGAGTGATCGCCTACTCAGGTGACTACAACAGTGATAGTTTGCCTTGTATTAGTTATTATCTGTTAGAACCTATCAAACAGCACAAAGTTGTGTACCATACCTATAAGCTTCAGAAAGTGCTTTCTCTATGTGTGTGACATTCCGGATCCCAAATGCAATTGTGTAACCATCCATTGTATTATCTCCGAAACTCAGGGCTTCTGCATCTCCCTCCACCCATAGAAGGGATTTGTCTTCTCCAAGACCTATACATTTCAGTACACCAATCTTACATTCAAAAGAAGTATATTTTATCACATGAATAAGAGAATGTCCAATCCAACCAAGCTCCAAGTTTATAACATTATTACCTCTCTGCAAGGCCCGCTTTTTACCAACATTCAACATGTTGGGATTGATGTCACATACATACACCTTAGTTTCTTCCTGTAAATCATCTTCAAGAACATTCAGCAAAGCTCTACGTTTGATGCTGTTTATACTGTCTAGTATTCTGAAAGCAACATCACCTGCCAAAAAACAGAATTAACAGTACGATCAACATATATGATTCAAAGATTTTAAAGAAACCACAAGCAATTGATTTCAACATTGTCCCATACAAGGAAGATACATAGTCATGTAGAGCATTGAAGCAGCTAAATTTCATGTCATGAACAAGGTTTTTGTTTGGTAGATGAACTCCTGCACCCAGCAGGTATTGCATTTGCAATATCACCATTCACTCCATACTATGGGATGGGAAGGTGCCATATCTGCCCTAGGGAAACAAGTCCAATTTGACTTCAGAAATTTAGTTATTCTTGGAAGTTTGAATATATGTATGTATATTGTTGTAATATCTCCTTTTTTGGCTTACGGCATCCTCAGTCCACATCCTTGGTCAGATCCATCCTCAACCCAAACTCAGTTTGATAATTTATGAAAAGCATGCAAGATTAATGAAAAATGCCAAAAGCTGACCCAACTACATTTGTGTAAAAGATATTATAAGATGTAAAGCATAAATGACAAATGTAACAGTATACTTTAAAGTATAATGAAATCCATATGGTTTGACAAATGTAACATATAATTGAGTATCACAAGCTCACCTGTTCCACCAGCCACATCAAGATGGTTCATTCCAGGAAAAGGATTCAGTTTGGAAACCAATCTGAAAAGTGGGGATATTGACGTGAAGCAATGTAAAGGGAAAGTGCAATCATGCAAATTGTTTATTGATATACAAGCACAAGAGTAAATCTTCAAGAGGCTAACCTATCCTTCCATAATCTGTGTAATCCTACACTCATCAAATCATTCATTGTATCATAGTTTGAAGCAACATTGCTGAAGACATTACCAACCATTTGACTTTTTTCCTCTTCCCGTACTTCCTTGAATCCTGCAGATCAAACACCGACCAATTATCTATCAAGCAAGCCATCTGAGAACAAGAGAATGCTGGAAATAACTTAACGGCTTTGTTTCTAAAGTCTAGCAAATGAAAAAGGGTAAGGAAAAGAAAACATTCAAATACCTCTACCACAATAATGACCCCCCTCTACAAAGAAAAGAAGAAAAAACTTCCCTTTCCAGCCTATTCTATGTCAGAAATATATTCCGGAACCTAAGCTCTACATACCAAAAGACAAAAACCCCTCTTTTTGCTCGAAAATTAACTGCAGACACTACACTTAGGCCTTACCTACTGTTGTTATTGATTACCCTATGATAATAAACAAAATGTATGACAAAACCAGCAATACAATTACGAATAACTACCACAAAAACCATGTCGAATGCAATAGAGATGGAGATGGACTCACCAAAGCTTGTGGCATGAGAATGCAATAGAGATGCAGGACAAAACCTGGGTAACAGTTTACTCCCTATCTTCCTCGTCACTGTTCTCAAGGCCATGGCTGTATACCTGTAAAAAAAAAAAAAAAAAAAAAAAAAAAAGGTCAGGACTCATGGCAGAATTTGAGCTACATGAAGAAAAAGACCATCCCTTGTGTGCTTTGAAAACTCCACCAAAGCTCATGTCAACCACATTCTCCAAACCATTGAAAAAAATCAATCCCCAATTCTCAGAATTTTTTGAAACAAACCCAAAAATCAACACAGAAAACGCAAGTTCTGCAACCCAAAATTTAGAGATTGAGCAGAAGCCCAATCAAATTGAACAAACTGTGCAAAACCATTTACCAATTTAATCAAATTGAAATTGCAATACATACTCAATCTGCGAAAGAGCCAAGTCGAAGGAGAGACTACTACTACTGCTGTTTTTGCTTTCACCATATTTTGGTATTATATACTCTCTTTTTTTGTTTTTTGGCAGAATTTTGGTATTATACTTTGGCTAGTTATCTAGTTTAACTTTTCCTACAACCATTATCAAATGCCCGTCTAGCTCAGTTGGTAGAGCGCAAGGCTCTTAACCTTGTGGTCGTGGGTTCGAGCCCCACGGTGGGCGTTTTCTTTTTTTAAATTCTTTCATCACTTTTCTTTCTGTGGAAGGGCCTCTGCGACCATATTGGTAGAACCGTACAAGTAGAGTAGTCCGCGCGCCCTAACAAAAACGTTACGCCCCGCATTCATCCATCAAGGAATATTTTGCATATATTATATAAATTGTATAATTATATGAGTAACATTAAACCTACAAGTGTGTATACGTCTTAATAAGTTGAGAAATAATAAGGGTGAAATATAAAGACGGATCCGGTCATAATTCGAAAAGCTCATGCTCATCTTGCATTTCAAGTTCAGCCTCAAGTTTCTCATATCTTAATTGGCCAAAATATTTTATTCTCTCTTTCCTTGAACAATCAAATTTCAAGATATGAATCATTGCTATATAGCAAACATGCTGGTACATAGTAAAATACATATTGAAATTTCATGAAAATGGCTACTCACTCCCCAAGCATTGTCCTTCTTGTATTCACTTCAGGTACATCGAGCATATGTACCACATGTTCTTCTCAGATATTGTCCTTCTTTTAAGTTTCTCTTAATCCACTTTACTTTACTGTTTTTTTTTCTTTTTGTTTTTTTGTTTTTATAAAACAAATAAGGTCGACAATTTCTTTAATTTGATTGTCGTAAGATAGTCTTTTTGCATAGAAAATTCTTAATTAACAATTCTATTAGGTACCGATCTTGTGTTTTTTGTTCAAAATTATATCGTTTTAGGATTAAGGAGTAATCATCCGGGGTTTAGGATTCAATTGCCCGACTCTTACTCTAGCTAGCTCCTACTTTTCTTGAAGTTAAACTTTCGTCTACCAAATCATTCGATTTGATCTTTGTCAAGCTTATTGGTACGTAAAAGAGTCAGACAAGGTAACAATTAATCTTATCTCAGTCGATCAAGCAGCAACAATTCTTGTTCTAAAGCACCAAAAAGAAAATAAACAACTGAAAATCTAATCAAACTAAACCACCAAAAGAGTATACCTATTATCCATGTCCGGGGATGCTATTAGAGTCCGAAATACGAGTGTGAAGAGAACGGTATGGGCAATTAGGCCATAGGACTATAGGAGATGGTGAATATTTTTCAATTTTAACGCAATCTCGACCAGCAAGAGGAATTTATTAAATAAAAGAAAAATTACAAAAATAATGGAGGTAGGGAAAACGTGAAGAAGGGGATGGTGAATAAGGTGATAGATATGTATGCGCCTGTTTTTTTTTTTTTTTTCGTAATTAATGTTATTTTGATAGTCAATTGATTATGCAAAAATTAAATTATATATATGGTGAAAGGTACCATTTGTACTGAAGATTTAGGTGGATGTGATGCTGGTTGCAATTCAAGGTGTGTATCTGCACACCCTGGTGGTAAGTCATCTTGTGATTCAGACAACATATGTCGATGCTACTACGACTGTCCAAAAATTAAAAAATGCAAGTTGAGTTTGGGAATCTGGGGTTATAGCTGCAATGATCGTGATTGTGACACGCAGTGTCATGTCAAGTATCCTAATAGGGTTTTAGAACCTAAACAATACCCAGATATTGGAGCTCCCCAGTTCACTTCTTGTTTTTGTGTGGTTAAATGTTAGGATTACTTAGTTGATGCAATCTCAAGACTTTTCTTTCGGTGCCTGTTTCTCTGGTTTCTTTGTCAAACTTTCTTACTGGCATGGTCGAGCTCATTTAAAGATTGGGGAAACCAAGCTGATTGAAAGGTTTGTTCTAAGTGTTGAATAAAGTTTTTATGTTTTGCTGCAAAGATGACCCATCACTATATTCTTGTGCGAAAGCTTCATCTTTTTTTTTTTTAGTGAGAGATTTGAACCCGTGATCCTCCACAATGTTAGTCAGGTTAGTTATCTGACAGGTATACCTTACCGACAAATGATTCAGTGACAGCATGTGGTGATTGATGAGGAAAAAAGAAGAAGAAAAAAGTAGGAGAAAATTAGAAAAAAACCCAAAAAATGAAGCTCCTTTTAAGAGAAACCCAATCCTATGTTTTCTTTTAATCTACACCCATTCATATAATTAAACCTACCGTATAGGTTTTAAGTCTATAATTAAGTTTTTTTCTCATTTTTTTAGTTTGACTATTTTACCCTTCTCGTCGAATAAGGAAAATATTCCTCAAATATAGGTGTTTTTTTTTTTTTTAATTTGAATATGGTATCAGTTATAAACACAAATTAGAATTTAATACCATCAATTTATTTTTCCTGATTTAAAAACGATTAATTGCCTTAATTATTGTATATCTCTTCCTTTCTGATTTGACCTATATATTTGCCATTTTTTAGTAGATATGTTTGTGTAGATAATCCTATTATTAAATATGTCAACGTGATTAATTTCCTTAATTATTGTATGTAACTGATGCCATATTTTAGGAGATATGTTTGTGGAGATATTCCTTATTTAAAAAGATTAATTGCCTTAATTATTGTATATCTCTTCCTTTTAGATTTGATCTTTATATTTGCTATTTTTAAGTAGATGTGGTTGTGTAGATATTCCTATTAGATTTCGTAGATTTCTCAATCTGATTAAACATCCTTTTGTGGAGGTATTCCTATCATGTAGTGATTAAACATCCTTTTGTCTTTTGTCTCGTTTGAAATTTCAGCTATTACTATGGAAGTTATGTGTTTTAGTTGTGTTGTTGTATTCCATTAGTTAAGTTTTATGAAATACTCTCACACGTCACCACTCAATACACAGTTCGTTCACTTGCTACTTTGGGTATCTCTAGATGAACCATAGGTAGAATTGTGTACTTTTTCCTATCGTGCAGGTGTCAAATATCGTATGAGTTTTCACATTCGCAAGTGATTTAGATACCTATCATTTATGAGTTTACATTTTGTGTCTATCAATCAGGGAATAACTTAGGTACAATAAACCGTGGGTAAAATTGCATAATTTTGTCTACTATTCAGGTGCTACATATATTGACTAACTTTGGTAGCATAAACCCTAGGTAATATTGAATAAATTTGCCTACCATTCAGGTGTTTAACATCTAGTGGGTTTTAATATACGCAACTAATTTAGGTACCTATTATCTAGAAAGTTCACAATTTGTACGTAAATCGTCCAGCGAATGCCTTATGCACCTATAACTCCGGTTTCAGGAAATGCATTCTGCTACCTATACTATATGAAACTACTTCACGACCCTCCCCCCTTATGCCCAGGGAAAATCACAAACTACCAGACTTTCCCATAATATTGCCTCCAACGTAAAGAAAACCCTATTCACCCCATTAACCCTGTTTAATTGTGCATAAAAAAAAAATTATTTAGAAATAAAATGATTTCCACACGATCCATCGTGTTTTAAGAAACACACTTTAATCATACAAATTCTCAAACATTGCAAAAAATACATATAAGATCACTTCATCCACAATCATTAACATTCTAGAAAAGACATAAAAACTGATGAAAGGCCTTCCAAATGGCATTCCTGTCCCTCCCAAACTCCTTTCACAAAGATGAGCCTAACCGTCATTGTTGTCACTTAAGAACCTTCCCAAAACATGTGCTCTCTGCTGAGTCATGGCACCTTTTTTAAAGGTAGACTCTAATTCAAGACCTTCCGATAATCGCTTGATAATGTAAGTCACAGCAATCCCGCTGTCCACATTGTACATTAGAAAACAAATGAATAAGCTCATACACACACATATATATTAGGAGTGATGATAGTAAGGAACAAGATAATTACCTGGAAGGATCTTGTTTAGGACATTCCTTGCTTGAAATAATAGGGAAATGATGAACATTATTCCTTCCCAACCAGGTAAGCAAGTCCCTGTCTTTGGTTGATACATTGAACGTAAATAGACTCACTTGCCCTTCTCTTTTCACATGTTTCCATATCATCTTGCTCTTAATAATTGATTTACCCTTATCTTTCAAAAATGCCAAGCGTTTTGAGATTTCACCATGCTGCACATTATGTTGTCATAGAGGTAGAGCATTGATTGTGGTATACGTCATATATCTATCAACAAAGGGAGTTGTCCAAGTAATTCTTCACTGCGGGTGCCCAGGCATAGAGAGACATTGAATCTAGGTCCTCTATGTATGGAACTATAAACCAGCTAAGGTCATTGCCACTATTGCAGAAAAATAGTGTTACAAAAAAATAGAGACAAACCAACCTAACAAAATCACATTCATTCTCAAGCCCCCTCAGTTTAGATACATCTTTGATTAGTTGCTCCAGAATCACCTTGGACAACCTTTTCACTCCAGGGAATCGTCTTTTAATGAAGTCAGAATCCCCTTTTCTCTTCTTCTGGTTAAGGTTGATCTCACGACCTTCAATATTCAAACCAAACAGTTCTGGAATGTCACCTACATATATGGTACCAGTAATTTCCCCAAACTGAAACGAGTTTTTTTCCTTGTCAAAGCATTTTAAAAGAGAAACGATGTCACTATTAGACTACCTACAAGCAGAGTCTATTATTTGCCGCTCATAAAAAGCTCTAAACAAATCCCTGAACGGTGTGGACTCTATCAGATCAAGCTTCACTTCAGTAATATCTGCCCTTAACTCATTGGTCATAACACGTCCAAACTTGAGAAGGTCGCACCTAAATTCCAGGTGGGTGTACTCTTTAGCCATCAAAATTAACTTGTAGTATCTATTGAGAAACAAGAAGATGAAAACAAAAACCTGCAATCAAGAACTTGTATAGTCTATCATACCTACTCAATAGCAAAAACCTAGAACCATCACAAAACAAATACCTCTTCGTCAGGAGCACACACACCTTTTGAATAGGTAGCAACCACAATACTCATCAACCATACCAATCGGATATGCTGTCGAACACAGGCAACCCACCAACCTCTGATTGTGCAATCCATTTATATCACAAGCTTGTAGAGATATTGACACCGGCTTTGAATGTACAGATTAGACTCTTCAATATGGAGATTACGTAACCTCCAACCCAGAGGAGAATTTTCAATTGCTGAAATCAAGGGTTGAGTAATTTTGGGCGACGTCTATGGGCAGCCGTTTCATGATCGACTTCCATCGGCAACAAATCTGGATTTTATTATCAATCCTATTTAATAGGTGAATGGGGAATTTGATAGTGGCAGCTTTAGTAATTCTTAACAACATTGGGTTTTATTATTTATTCTATTTAATAGGTTTTTTTATTTTGCATAAAAAAAATTAATTGATTTGGGTGTATATTAAAACACTCTTATGGTTGGGTTTATTCTAAAAGAGGTGTGTCAATTTGGGTATAGAATCAAATTCCCCAAAAAGTAGATAAATAAAAATTTAAACTAATATAAAATGAATGTTCTTATTAAATTTGTCTAATATCAATATCCGAAGAAATTTTATATAAGTTAAGAGATAAGTCTCCTATCTTAATAGATAGTATACAGGTGGTAGTTGAAAAGAAGTCGATAGAAACTTAAAAGGCAAAACCACCACAAACTACCTTGGTTTGCATCGCAAGGTATTGGGTAACGGCACAAGGGACACATATGTTTGATCTTTAACCACCCTTCAATACAAGCTTCATGAAAAAGGTGTAAGCAAGGCAACCGAGTAGCTTTGTCACCAAACTCCTCAAGACATATAACACATGTTCTAGTTTCTTCTTCCAAGCTATCATGTCTCATTTCCTCCAACTCCTCTATGGCTGATTCACTTGCAGGACTAGTCTCAACCACATCGTCATCCTCCTCAAAGTCGTCCTCATCCTCCTCACTGTCACCGACACCACCTTCACCGACACCGACACCAACACCAACACCAACACATGTTCTAGTTTCTTCTTCCAAGTTATCATGTCTCATTTTCTCCCACTCCTCAATGGCTGATTCACTTGCATGACTAGTCTCGACCACATCGTCATTGTCGTCATTCTCATCCTCGTCCTCCTCGCCATCACCGACACCACCTTCACCAACAGCAACACCATCATCACCTGTTTCCATGGATTCTCTTGTAAACCTATTCTCCTCCTCGTGTTCTCTAGCACACATATATTGAAATAGGTCTAGATCCTCTAAACGATGCAATTTTGAAGTAATGCAATAAATGTTTACCTGAAGAAAATGAACTTTAAACTTGTACATGATAGCAATAGAGCCAACCATCTCAAATATTTTGGCAACAAGAATCTGCTGCTCAGCTTTTGGAACAGCCATGCTTTTAAGCAACTCACAAATTCTGATCCGGGGCATCCAATATTGCATAGCATAGGGAACATATAGGTCAGGACCCTGGAGCTTAATGTCTCTTGTACTTTTGAGGTCTTCTGGTTTATCAGGAATATATACATACCTACCATCGTTGGCCAAGCATCCTACTTGGGATGACTGGTAAAGATTAAATTGAATCCGAATCTCTTCATGGATCTCCGGAAACAGCTGCGGCAATTTTGTCCATTCAATATGGCTATAATAAGAATCGTTGCGTATCTCAGTGGCTCTATAAAAATCATAGGAGCTTGGCATACTTGATCTAAGGCCTAAATTACAACCAACGTCTATATCTACTTGAACCAAATGGTTTTGAGAGGTTGAAGCTATACTATGGTTCCCACAACCCTAACATAGATTCCTAAGCCTAACTGACTAGGAAAAGGCTCCTTTTCCAAAAGAAGGAGCC
Organism: Rosa rugosa; assembly: GCF_958449725.1. Classification (NCBI taxonomy): domain Eukaryota; kingdom Viridiplantae; phylum Streptophyta; class Magnoliopsida; order Rosales; family Rosaceae; genus Rosa; species Rosa rugosa. The sequence goes on along the minus strand of NC_084824.1, from coordinate 41,875,157 downwards.
GCCTTTTCCTTATGGACCTTAATTTTAATTTTGTTTTAGGGAATCAGAAATTGGGTGAGAATTGAGTCGTGCTTTCATTCTTCTTCTTTTCCTTTTCTTTTCTTTTCTGCTTCTGCCGGTTCAAGATTACTGACGCTCAGGTGGCCGGTTCATAACTTTTTAGGCCGGTTTCGGGAAAAAAAATTTCGGTTCCCGGATTCTGGGATCGAGGTTCTACTTGTGGAAAAATTTGGTAGCAATTGGATGTATTGAAGGTGGTGAACCGGTGAAATATTTGCTGCGGGTGGTTTGGAGCTTCCGGTGCCCGGTTCAGTAGGTTTCCGGCCAGTTCTTGTGGTGTCGCCGCCGGTTCTGGACTCCTGGGAAGGAGGGCTTCAAGATGTGCGGCGGGGGCCGAAAGGGTTTCAAGGTTTTGTATTCGGATTTTGGGTTTTTACTTCTTGAATCAGGGTTTGGCTATTTGTTTCAGGGTTAGGGCTTCGTGCTGATAATGTATTTAAGGAAAACTGAAATTGGGAGAGAATTGAGTAGTGTTTTCATTGATAATAGGGACCTCTTTATATAGAGGAATACAGTTGTACATGGAAACATAATCGTACATTGATTAGATATCTCCTAAGATTCTCCGAGAATATCTCTAATATAAACTATATTTCAACTAGAGCAAGTTATCTTGAGTTTGGACCAGAATACTGGATTTACTTTGAACAAATTTTAATTTTTCCATTACTGATTATGGACCTTAATTTTTCTTTTTATTTTTATTTTTCCATTACTGATTGTGATGTTGTTCAAAGAGGTACAGTGAATGATGCACGGAAGCGTTCGATAAAATTTTAAAATTTACACCTATTCTTATAAGAAAATTTTCTTATAAGAATAGGTGCACGTTCAATTGGATCATCACGATCAGAGACAATTTTTCTTGATCTGATACCTGTGTTTACTCATTTTGCTTTCCAATTTACTTTGTGTAGATGTTTGTTTATACACGGGGTTGTGGCAGTAATAAGAGTTGCCATTAGACAGCATCTTTGCATAATAATCGTACTGTATTTCTGGAAAATTTAATCGAAAAGACCAACGAAACTAGAGTCTCTACTACATGTTCTCAAAATCAAGGCTTTGGTTTACGATGCCATATCGGCATATCTAATAGTGAAGAAATAAATATTGGGAAAAACAGATGCAAGAGGGAAAACAATATCATATATTCATATGCATGCATGTCTTTCTAAAGCTTCAACATTCGGATTCATCCAGCAAAAATGTGGAAAGAACTTGTAGAGCCATTTTCTTAACAGAGTGAAATTTGCTCTGTACTCTCAATAAATATTAGGTTATTAATTAGTGTACATACTTTTTAGTTAGTAGAGAAAATTCACAATCATAAAAGTATCATAAGGTAACTGTGGCTGTACAATCTAGTAGAAGCAATCATATGCACTTAATAAAGGGATATGCATCGTTGATTAAGTACCAAGAGAACTACCGGTTCAATTTGTACCCTTAGGAGCAGCACTATAGACTTTTTGTGCTCATATTTAATTTACAGAATATTTGCATCGCAAGGCATTAGGTAACTGCACAAGGGACAAATGTGATTGATCTTTAACCACTCATCAATTCAAGCTTCATGATAAAGTTGTAAGCAAGGCAACCGAGTGGCGTCGCCACCAATCCCCTCAAGAAAAATAACACATGTTCTAGTGTCATTTTCTCCAACTCCTCAGTGCTTGCAGGACTAGTCTCGACCACGTATACCGTCATCGTCTTCCTCACCGTCACCATCACTAGTACGGACACTGACACTGAAACCTTCACCAAGACCAAAAGCATCACCATGACTAACAACATTACCGATACTGGCCTGGAACGTGCCATTAGTGAAATCTTTGTTTCTTCCTCATGAGACCGAGATGAATTTTAGCATGCCGTTGGGGTTGAGGACCATATCTGACAAACTTATTTGGCACTACACAAAAAATGGGGCGGTTAATGTGAAATTCGGGTATTGGTTTGCAAGGTTTTTACAAGAAAGAAAGAAGTCATCTACTGCCAGTTCTAGGCTTCTAGCAGCCAATGCAAAGTTGCTGAAATTTGGAGGAAGGTTTGGGGTATGAATGTCCCACATAAGATCAAGATTTTTTTATGGAGAGCAGCCAACAATTTTCTCCCTTATGCTCAGAACCTATAGAAGAGGAAAATCATATCTGAAGCTACTTGTTGGCAGTGCATGTACGTGGTGCGCAGCAGGAGTCAATAATTCACATCATTTAGGACTGCCCAAGTGCGCGTCAAGTTTGGAAGAGGTCTTTTCTCAATGAGGTGTGCAAGGTGTGGTCTGAACCTTCTTTCTTTGATCTTCTTTCACATGTTTGTATCATTTCAGTTGGGGAGGACTTGGAATCATTTGGTTTTCTAGCTTGGTGGTTGTGGAGAATTGAAAACGAAATTTGCATAGACATGGTCAAAGGGTATTCAAGTCGGCCGCGCTGGCAGAATTGGTGAACACTGCTGGTGAATGGCAGCTTGAGTTTGTCACTGCGGGCAGCTTGTCCAACCTGCCTGCGACTGCATCAGGACCTGCTGCACAAGGCAGTAAGCATGGCTGGCAGCCTCCAAATGTGGGACGCTTGAAACTCAACTTCGACGGAGCTTGTGATACGAAGAATGGGTGAGTGGTCTGGGTGTTGTGTTCAGGGATTGTCAAGGCATTTTGAAAGGTGCCATGACAGTTCCCCAAGTTGGAAATCTCTCCGCAAGAGCTATTGAAGCTTTGGCGTTGCTGCATGGCCTCAGGTTTGCTTTACATGTTGGCTTTAATAACTTGGAAGTTGAGGGAGATGCTTTAACAGTTATCAATTCGCTGCATGATGTCAGTGTTGATTTAAGTTCAGATTGTCATATTATTGATGAAGTAGAGTAGATAGTTGAGTCCTTTAGTTCTTGTAGTTGGCGCTTAACTTGTGAAGAGAGATTATAGTAAGTTGCACATCGCCTAGCAAAGGAAGCCTTGAAAATTAGTCAGCATTTTCTTTGATTGGAGTCGGGCCTCTTTGGCTCCATCATTGTGTCAATATGGACTTTGACTTTTGAAGTCTAGTGGGCAGGGTTTTCTTTTAATCTTTGTTGGGAGATGCTAGAAAACCATAGTATTGTATTCTTGATTATCTATGAAGTTTATTCCGATCAATATATATATATATATCAGAGCCGTAAGAGTTGATTATATTAAAATTAGTTAAAAACTTCTCAAACCCCAGGTGGCGGATTACCGCCTAGGTGTGGTATTTGAGTCGTATATATATATAAAACTCCTCAAACCCCAGGTGGCGGATTACCGCCTAGGTGAGGTATTTGAGTTGATATCCTTTAATCTACTTTTATGCTAAGTGATTATCTGTCTGGTTCCAATTCTTAAGTTTGTAAACATCTATTTTATCTTTTCTTTTCCACCTTTAGCCTATTCCTTTCTCCAACCAAACAGTAAGTCCAGGTCCAAACAATGAGTCCCGGGTGAGGCATGAGCGAATGCGGCATGAGCGGAGAAGAGAGATGCCTAGTTTAAGGTAGAAAATTAAGGTATTTTAGTCTTCCAAACTTAACTTTTTGTCCCAGCCTTTCTAATCACTTCTCCTAATGAGTAGACTATTTAGATCCAACTCAGTCACCTCCAGTTCGTCTAGATCCTCCCTAAATAGGATCCCTGACATAGTTAATGAAGAACAAATTGAATATCAGTCAAATGATAATATAGACATGAATGATTGGAATATTCCCAGAGTCCCTAGTAACGAAATTTATAAGAAAAAATGGTCTCTTTCTTCATTCAAAAGTGAACATCATATTAAAACGGTAGAACAAGTCCATGCCCTTAGTAAACAACATGAAACTCGTCAATTATTTAGCCTTGAGTCAATTAAAAAACACAAAAAAGATGGTCACAATTTCTTACATATAGGTTTAGTCCAAATCGGCGTTAAGCCATTAACCCGAAAGGGTCTAAATGCCTCTATACTCCTATGCCTCAGAGATGCAAGATTCACCGACTTTAATGACAGTACCCTAGGCATAATTGAGTCAAGCCTATTTAACGGTCCAATCCATTTCGATTGTTACCCAGATTTTACAATTAGTCTTAGTGATCCTCACATCTTAAAATCCTTAACCTTAAATATTAAAACTTCAGGTTACAATGTCCTAGAAGGAACCCAACCATTAGCCTTAATTTATAGAATCCACTATAAAATCACTGGTACAAACATGAATTTTCAAGCCATCAGTAAAAGCCCAAAAGATCAAACTCTTTTAATTCAAAGTAGTCAAGAAAATGCTAATATTAGAGTTCCACACACAATCAGATGGTCAGATGTTCATCTACCTTCTGAATGGTCTCTTACTAGTGAAAATCAACCTATCAACATACAACATAATTTATCTGACTTAAACTGTATCCAACAATATAATGATGGTACAGTACGAATCAACTTCCATAATCCTAGAATAAGTCAAAATCTTAGGATTCAAGAATTAGGTCAATCTTCAAGACATTCAGAATTAGGTCAATCGTCAAGACATTCTTTCACAGCTCCAAGGCATTCTTTTGCAGGATCCACATCTGCTGAAACTATGTCTAGACAAGACTGTGAATTAGATAAAGAAATAAAAAATATTAGAATAAGAGAATTAGAGGAAGAATTACAAAAACTAAAAATTAAAAATATTCGGACTGCCTCACAAGTCAGTTACCCCAGTTATGCAGAAACTCAACCTGCCTTAGATGAGGAACAAACATCTCCCACAGCTACTGATTTTGAAGTCGTCCGTCCCATAAATCCTCAATTAAGTACACTCAGTAGACCTTTTAAAATTGATTATCCCAAATTAGATAAAGATCTTGAATCTGAAGAAAATATTCATAGAAGAAACCTTTATAGAAAACAATATCCCTTAATCGAACAACGAAAACAATTATTTAAAAATTGGCAAGCTTTTATGCTTGAGACCCAATCTGAAATATTTTTCCTTGATTTCATTGATCAACAAAGCCAAAAAAATATTCAAACCCTCACAAAAGCAAAATGGAAAACACCCACTAATACAGTTATTTCTTCCAGTCATCCTCCTGTTGAAACTATAGTCATTGATCACCTACAAACGCTCATAACTGCATCACCTTTTAAAGTTTCTGGAGATGATCCAGAAAGTAAAAAAACTATTGAACAAAATAATTACACGAATCAAAGCCTAGTCACTATAGGAAGTCAACTAGACAAAATAGAAACAAAAGTAGATAACATTTTTTCAAAAGTAAGCATTATACCCCAACCACGATCAGAAACACCTTTAATCCACTTTAGTGAAATAAATAAACCTAATCTCAAGCCCGTCTCCACTGCACAAAAAATTGAACAAATGCTCAAAGAACTCAAAGCTGAACCTAGTAGAATCGCAATCATCCATACCCACGAATCATCATCAGACTCCTCCTCTGATAATGATTCCGATACCATTTCTCAGATAAATCAAACATTTCAAGAACTCCAATTACATAGGATAGTTCACCCAAAGAAACAGCATTTTAAAAATTGGACAGAACGCCCTTTACCATTAGATATTCAACCCACTAATTATCCCAGTAATCAGTTTTCAGTCTCTTCCGACAAAACGTACGAATGGAATATTGATAATTTATCAGAACAAGAAATACTAAACAAATTACATCACATGTCCATGGCAGCCAATAGTTATGTCACCAACCATAATTTCAGCCAGCCTGAAATTATTGATATCCTATCCACAGGATTCACAGGAATGCTTCATTCTTGGTGGGAAAAACATCTCACTCCTGATTCCAGAGCAGCCATTAAACAAGCAGTTAAACATGACGAAGATGGAATTCCAATCTTTGATGAACACATCGGAATGGGAGTCTCTGATGCTGTCAATACCCTATTTTATACAATTATTCAACATTTCATAGGCACACCTAGTCACATTACCTCTAGAATCCATGATCAACTTAGTAATCTCAGATGCCCCACCTTAAGCGATTTTAAATGGTATAAAGATGTTTTTATTTCTAGAGTTATGCTTAGAGATGATAGTAACCAACCCTTTTGGAAAGAAAAATTCATAAATGGTTTACCTAAACTTTTTGCCCACAAAATTAGACAAGTCTTAAGTAATGAAACAGGACACATTAATTATGATACTCTTACATACGGAAACATTATTACCGTTATCCAAAAAGAAGGGTTAAAAGTGTGTATAGATATGAAACTAAACTCTCAAGTCAAATCCGATAAGAAAACAGCCAAATATGAATTAGGCAATTTTTGTGAACAATATGGTCTCCCATCTTTACCTCCTTCCCGACGACATAAAAAGAAAAATAATGAATTTGACTACCATCATACAAGAAGAAAATTTAACCGCAATAAATTTTACTCAAGAAACAGAAATGATTTTGAACCAAACAAATTTTACTCTAAAAACAAATTTCGAAAACCTTGGCCCAGAAAAACAAATCATCATTCAAAAAAGCCTTTTGACAAAAGTAAAACCAAATGCTATAAATGTAACAAAACTGGTCACTTTGCAAATGCCTGCCCAGTAAAAAATACTATTAAACAATTAAAAATCAGTAAAGAAGAACAGGAAAATCTTATTTGACTTTTAGAATTAAGAAACACTGACTCAGAAAATGAACATAGTGAAAATGATTTTATGCCAATAGAGTCTTCCACCTCAACTGATTCTGATGAACACTCTTCACCAGATATCTGTTTCGGGTGCAACGATACTTGTTGCAAAACTATAAATGTTCTTTCTAAACAAGAAGAACAGGAGGAATTATTAATTGATCTAATAGGAAAAATCGATAACCAAGAATTAAAATCAGAATATCTTAAGAAATTGAAAAAATTAATCACACAAGAAAACGTTGTTAATATCCCTCAGGAAAAAATTTGTCTTACTTCAACCTTTGACAAATTTAAAACTAGTAAAAAAGAAATAACAATCCAAGAACTACAACAAGAAATAAAGACAATTAAAACACAAATACAGTCTTTACAAAAAACAAATTTAGAAATCAGTCATGACAACAAAGAAATCAAATATGACTTAACTATTCTCAAAATAGAACATCAATTCCTTAAACTACAGCATTCTAATGACAACCCTCTTAATAACGATCCACCTGGGCAAAATGATGTGGAAACATCAGAACAAAACACTATCAGCATCATTCGTCAAATACAACTCAAAAAATGGTATACCACAGTACAACTTAAAATTAATGATTTCCAGTTAGTAACAACAGCGCTTATTGATTCTGGTGCAGATCTCAACTGTATCCAAGAAGGCTTGATACCTTCTAAATACTTTGAAAAAACAAAAGAGTCATTAAGATCAGCTAACGGAACCAAGATGGATATAAAATACGAAATCCCTAAAGCACATGTTTGTCAAAGTAATGTATGCTTCAAAACACCATTTGTTTTAGTCAAAAACTTAACCGACAAAGTAATTTTAGGACTTCCTTTCATTACTATAATTTATCCTTTTACCACAGAATATGATGGGATTATCACCTATCCATTTGGTGAACCAGTAAAATTTACCTTTCTATCCAATCCCGAAATACATACCCTAAAGGCTTTCCAAGAAAATTCTATCTCAAAAACACTGAATTGTATTCAGGCAAAATATAAGCAGATCACATTTCTTAAAGAAGAAATCAATTTTAAACGAATCGATACTCAACACATTATATATATATATATATATATATATATATATATTCACACACCCATTTTCTCTATTCACACACCCCCTCTATTTTTTTATTACTTTAATCCAATTTATTTTTACAAATTACCCTCCCTTGCAATTTTGATTCTTTTTTTTTTTTTTGCAAGTTAATCATCGTCAAATTCTAAACCTTTATTTTCTCGCAAACAAGGACTTTTTGTGATTCCTTCGTTTCTTTTCCATCAAACTTCTCTAACATAGTCATTCCATCTCTCTAATGTGATGTTTTGAAGTTCAATTATGGCAGAGCAAGCAATTTTAGACCCATCTTTCGAAAAAAATTTACATCTGATTTGTAATGGAGACATGGAAGAAAAATATGAATTTAGTGATCATTCGAGCCCCTTTGAATCCATCATTCCCGGTAAGATTCTAACTCAAATTATTTGGTGTATTTCAATCCATTGCTCTCGGTCAATTTCTCAGTGATTTGGTGGATCAAGGAGTTTTAAATTTGTGCGTTCTATTCATCTTAGTTTGATTTTGGTATGGGCAGTGTGTTAATCATGGTTTTGACTTGAGTTAATTGATAATTTTGAAGCCGTTGACGCTTTGATTTTTTTTTTTTTGGATACCGCATCGCATATATAAGCACATACTACTGTGCTAGTTTTACATGTATTGATGTATAAGAACAAGAAAAATAGAGGGGGTGTGTGAATAAATTGCAAGAGAGGGTAGTTAAGGCAATTTGTAAAAATAAATTGAATTAAAGTAATAGAAAAATAGACTGGGTGTGTGAATAGAGAAAATAGGTGTGTGAATAGCACCACCCTATATATATACAGATCCTATCCAAAGCGGAGCTCCGCTTTGAAAATTAACGTGTGAAGTTCGAGTTTTTGGTCACTTTTCAGTCGCATATCCACATCTCGACCGTTCAGTTTTTAGGTACTAGTGTATAGATCGTCTCTGCAAATTTTCAGCCAAAATGATGATCCTTAAAGCTAGTACGGTTCAAGTTGACAGATTCAGTCCGTCCATTGGTTTAAGCGAGTTAGATACCTTAACGATCATCAATTTGTCTGAAAATTTGCAGAGATGATTTATACACTAGTACCTAAAAACTAAACGGTCGAGATGTGGATATGTGACCGAAAAGTTACTCAAAACTTGAACTTCACACGTTAATTTCAAAGCGGAGCTCCGCTCTGGATAGGATATGTATATATATATATATATATATATATATATATATATGTCTTCCCGCTGGTGTGAAGTGGACTCCCCCAGTAGGGCTGTCAATGGGTCGTGTCGGGTCAAGGTATTTGTCGTGTCGCAAGATATAAACCTAAACTCAACCCATTTAATAATCGTGTCAAAAATTTAAACTCAAACACAACCTATTTATTAAACGGGTTACCCGTTTCCAACCCGCTTAACCTATTTAATAAATAGGTCGTGTTTTGTTAGACAAAATGACTCATTTAAGCGTTAACAATGGGACCCATTTAACTAAAAAAAATGCATAAATTGATTAAATTCACTAAAAACTCTACAAGACGAAAAATATAAATAATTATATATAATTCATAAATAATTAAATCCAATAATTAAAAAGCGAATATTTCAAATTGTCTAATCCTATGATCAAATACTCCGAACGTCTAAAATTTCAAGAAGAAACATATCACAATCGGGTTATACGGGTTCACTTCGTGTTGGCGGGTTGACCCACCATCAACCCGCTTTTTAATCGTGCGGGTTCAACCCGCTTTATTTCATGCGGGTTTTGAGTCGTGTTATCAGGTCGTGCCGGAATTGACAGCCCTATCCCCTAGTGGCTAGCTCCTAATCTGAAGATTAATGCTGACGCAGCATGTGACTCGAAGATGTCGCGTCAGCATTAATCAACGCGGGTTGACCCACCATCAACCCGCTTTTTAATCGTGCGGGTTCAACCCGCTTTATTTCATGCAGGTTTCGAGTCGTGTTATCAGGTCGTACCGAAATTGACAGCCCTATCCCCTAGTGGCTAGCTCCTAATCTGAAGATTAATGCTGACGCAGCATGTGACTCGAAGATGTCGCGTCAGCATTAATCAACGCGGGTTGATGGTGGGTCATGGCGGGTTGACCCACCATCAACCCGCTTTTTAATCGTGCGGGTTCAACCCGCTTTATTTCATGCGGGTTTCGAGTCGTGTTATCGGGTCGTGTCGGAATTGACAGCTTTATCCCCCAGTGGCTAGCTCCTAATCTAAAGATTAATGCTGACGCGGCATGTGACTCGAAGAAAGGAATCCATGGTATTAGAATGGTTGTACAAGAAAAGGATGTCTTAAAGTTGGCGGCTGGTATGCAATCTTTTCCCGGAAACTTACCAGCTCACATATTGGAGGCACCAGCTATTCTTCATGGAGTGAGATTCTGTCTACAGGAAGGGTTTAAAAAAGTAGAACTGGAAAGTGATGCAGTAGTTGCAATCATGGCTATCAATAGTTCAAACTAGAAAATATGCCCGCGCTTTGCTGCGGAATTTATTGTTATGAATGTGGAAGAGAGTAATTGCTTGAATGGATGGTAATGTTGTTAATATTATAGAATTAGATACTAGAAATTTTTGTGCAAGGCACGCAGGGAAAAATTCCAGAGGAATTGTGAAGTACATTTTGGCCAAAATTTTGTATTACAATGCATAAATTGAATTGAAGTATGCTCCTGAAATAGCTGTTGATGGAGTTTTTTCTTGAATGGATGGAGTTGTGTGTACAGTCCTGCAAAATATTTGAAGAACTAGTAAGAATAGCATTATTATATTTGAGGTTAACTTTTCTTATTCATAGAAGTAAAATAGTTTAGAGAAAAAGGTAAGGGGAACATGAATGGAATGACACGATTATATGTGGATTGAAAAGCAAATGCAGATAAACAACTAAAGTTCAATTAACCACAGTTCTGCAGAAGCTTCTGTATCAAGGAAAAGTAATTTGATTGAAAAAAGAAAAGGATCAGAGATTATAGTCGTATAAGCACCACATCCTTGGACATTTGTGCGATTGGTAATTAGAAACAGTGCAAGGATAAAACACAACAGAACATCAGTTACTGGCAAATGAGGGGAGTATACTACTTTGCTGCAATTGAACACTATGCCTCCATTTTTACATTAGTTAGACGTTGAAGCACAATAATTAACAGTTTAATGGTAAGAAATTAGCTGATCATTAAGGAAGAATCCCGGGGACTTTTTAATTAAACTGAAGATGCATTCATACATGTATAGAGCTTTTAATTAGCCTAGGGATGCTTATGAATATTGTATATTAGACAGAAGATGGATTAGAGACAGTAGGTGTTCATCTTAAAGCACCGCTTATATAGAAACTGGTTCTGGATATTAAATTTGTGTGGAATCCAACGCGCAATCTAATGCCAACATGGTCTGTTTCAAGTTAATTGGCTTTAAATCCTAGACATATATTATATGGACAAAGAAAGCTGAAGCTGAAGTATAAGATCTTTAGTCACTCACAGTGAGGTTTCCGGTCAAAATCTAGCTAATTCATCTGTTCGTCTGCCACCAAACAATGACAGTAGTTTCATCAGTACACACCACAAAATTGAGCATGACTAAGCCACCAAGGTGATCTAGCCAAAAAAACCTCCACTTAATGCATGTAGTATCATAAAGCATTGATATAATAACAAATCTTTTGATCACAAAATCCCAAATTTCACATCAAATAAATACAGCAACAATGATACAGAAGCTTAATATCCCACCATATACAACTTTCCAGTCTAAACTACATAAAAACAACAAATTACATTTTTAATACCTAAAAACAAATAAAGAAAGAAAAAACAGTAAAAACAATAATCTCCACTTCTAATTGCAAAGTCTAATCCTTGAGGATCAAAACACAGCATACCAAATATGATCTATAAACTGCATACTTTCTTTGTAGCTATCTTATTTCTCAAAACCCAGCATACCAAAAATATGACATTATAAGAATGAAAGGTGATTCAACAGAGCAAAAACACCCAAATATTCCAATGAACAATATTTAGAACTGCGGAAGACAACCAAACAACAGATCAAACCGAAAACCCATAATAACACAATATTGAGATCCAAGTACAATCGACCGTGACAATCGCGCAACAAAATTATCAAATCAAAGCTTCAAATTCTGGAATCTTACCGATTTCAGTCCCTATTCTTCTTTCCTAGATATTCCAGTGAACAATATTTAGAACTGCGAAAGACAACCAAACAACAAATCAAACCCAAAACCCAATTCCAGCAAAAAACAACAAAAACGCAACCCCTAAAATCTAACCAAATGAAAGCTTCAAACTTTAGAACCTTACCGATTTCAATCCCTCTTCTTCTCCTTTCCACCACAGCTTCAAACTTTCGAACCTTACTGATTTCAATCAAACTTTAGAACCTTACCGATTTCAATCCCTCTTCTTCTCTTTTCTACCACAGCTTCAAAAGAGGAAAAAATTTGTCATCACCAAAAGAGGTTAGACTTTCAGACCAAAAAAAAAAAAAGGAAAAAAAGGAGGTTAAACTGAACAGAAATTGTGCAAGTGCTTTCATATGAGGATAAACTGACAATGCAGCATGTCATTTCGAACCAAGATATTAGTCCTCTGTAAACAATCTATACATTTCTTCTATATTTCTTAGGCCAGAAAAATCAACAGTGTTTTTAAATACTAACAACTGAATACAGACTTTAAATGGCAATCAATAAGAAGAAATTATAAAACAAAGACACAAATCAAACCTTGGAAGAACGAAAACTCAACTCATCCCAAAACCTTGGAAGAAAGTATCCCTAAATTGCCTAAATAACAGAGAACAATCCCAGATTCTTACCATATTATAATCCAAAAAAGAAAGAAAAAGAAAGGAGACTACCATATTACAAAACTTCATTTCAATTACCATTTTTGGATTTATTTCCACAATCATATTAACAAATTTCATTTCCAACCAAGTGAATCTTGGATTACGTCTATATCAGTGGCATCAAACAAAGTAGTCTGTTAAACCAAGGATTTATCATTTTATAAACATGTACAACAATGATGATCATAATAAACATGATAAATATACCATCGATTTGAATACCAAATTTGACTTCTAACAAAACAAACAGTATCTTCCTTTACTTTGAGTATTGAGACCAGACCATCGGTAGACATAAGCAGACTATTTATGTGTTGTTGAATTTAGGCAGCAAGGGATTTAAAGTGTAAAAGCAAAGGAGGGACCCAAAACACGAAGAGGAATTTTAGATTCACTTCAAATCATAATAAACCCTGCAATCTAAGTACGTTAAGACTGTTATGAGGAATTTTCATCCAAACCTCTCAAATAAAGAACTCACCTTCCAGACGGAGAAAGACAGAGGCAGGCAGGCAGGCACTACACTTGCAACACAGAAAAGAAGAAGAGAAAAACCTCTATCTGCAATCAATCAAATACAAATTCCTCAGACAAACCAAACTTTCGAATCAAATGGTGGACACCCAAAACCTAATCGAACCAATCAACCCCCACTCTGTGTCAATTCAGCTCAGAAACATGGTCTTTAGTATATTTAGAATTAGAATTGGCGTGTTTCTGTATAATGGGAAATGCAAAAACTGCGCCCGCCAATCTTGAAGTCAAAGTCGACTAATTGGCTGAGATGAAATTGTGATGACTGGCTCAAATTTAAGCAATAGGAAAAACAAAAAAAAATGCTTGGAAAATTCAACAAGAAGACCCATATATATATATATATGTAATTCTAAACCCATTTGACGTCAACTACTCTTTTTCTTGGGCTTTTCTTTTTCTCGTTCTTGGTACATACAATATAAACGGAGGAGGAGCTGTAAGCTATTACAGACTGCATGCCATGCAGTAGTCGAATTCAGTTTCTGTTTGAAAGAGAATTTGCTTCATTTATTCAGTTTCTGCTGCTCTTCGAAAAATCCCTAGCTCCTATCTGAGGTCCTGCAGAAAAATAGCTCGCGTAAGCTAGCTTCAATTACCTATATATATGCAGTTGAATTCATTGGAATTTCTCTCCTAAATGAAACAACTCTTTAGTGTCTAGTCCTGTATTCGAATATCATAATTCTCTAACCTTTAATTCGATCTCCATATTGCAGGGTGGTAACGGTTCAAACTCTACGGATATTGTGCATCTTTTAATCCAAAATACTGAGATATGAGCAACCAAGTCAACACCGTATCAATTGACTTACGGTTAGTGTCAAATTAACGATGAGATGTCTTGTGTTTGATTAGATGCTAGTTCTAATTTCCAAGTTACTGTTCGGTTTCTAGAATTGTTTCTTATGTATCATTCTTGTGCCATGTTCAGAAATTTAGATGGGATCTATTTATTGGAGGAGTCTGACCAGGAAAATGGAGGGCAAAGAAGCACCAGTGTAAAAGGGCCAGCAGTAGAGGAAATTATCAAAACACGAGCTAAGGAAATGCATAGGTGGAATACATTCTTCATTATTCTGTGTGCATTTGCGGTCTTCATTGATCCTTTATTCTGCTATGCCAATGTCATTGAGGAAGACCATATGTGCTTCAATTACGACATGAAATTGCTGTAGGCATATGTTGGTTTGCGAATGGTCGTTGATGTCTTTTATATTGTTGACATAATCATTTTGTTGTGCGGAATGTTTAAGAAACGTAAGGGTAAGAAACTTTCGGCATGCTAGAAGTCAAGAAATGATCAAAAGACTGTAGTTCCTCGGAAACAAGTAATCAAAAGACGGTACTCCGTTCTGTTACCCATTCTACCTGGTATATTGGTTGCCCTTCCCATTCCAGAGGTAAGAGAAGCCATTTTCATGAAAAACGCTTTCGATAGCCAAGTGAAATTCGACCTCCGCATTTTACAATACACTCCATGTTTCTTTTTTTAGTAATTTAAATTTTGTCTTTTTCTAAGAATTTCAAATAAAAGAGGAAATAAGGAGTTAGATTATAATTTGAAAGTTTGAATTTCATTCTCCTTCCTAATATTGTTGTCGTTGATCTACTTACATCATAAAAATATAGCGATATTCTCCACAACGTTGGTCTCCCACATCTAAAAAAACATGGAGTACTTTTACCAAATATGGGGATCTCGTTCTCCATAATTTAGAGATTTCATATTTTGTTACATGTATCATAATCAAACTTAAGTGTTAATTGGCCTAACTGATTGCCTAATGTGTATAGGTACTCTCACTCTCTGGATTCTGGGTATTCTGGGATCCTATTTATGTTATTTTTATTTTCACCTCAATCCAATACATGTTGCGGATCTTTCTTATCTATGGATCACAAAGGTGGCGTCTTATGAAAAAGGCTGCGACAGGAAGATGGCTTAAACCTTTGTTGGATTTTCTGCCTGTCGTCCTTGCTTCTCATGTAAGTCTCAATCTCATGTGTCAATCATACTTGTAAAAAACTGAAATAAAAACACACACACACACATCGATATATAAAAGAAATATCTAAAAGAGTAATCTTATCTTAATTTGTTAGAACAATTGTCACTCTCCAAATTTCAAGCACAATTAATAAACAAATAAACAAACAAAAATACTGCGGGCGTGATAATTAAGACATTAATACAAAATACCAGGAAATTGTTCTTTAAAGAACAAGCACGCAAAGATGCCTTGAACCCACAATGTCAATACAACTCATTTATTAGAGTCGCATATTACATTTCTCTAAGTTTACAAATTAAACTGAAACAACAATTCAATAAGTAAACACACCCACCACACTCACTATGCAGCGGAAGACTAATAAGTTTCTAAACCTACAACTGCAACAGCAAGATACCTCTCAGCTCCAACCACGTTCACCCTAACCTGCAGAATAAACCCCTATACCATCGAATAGTGCACTGGGTTGCAACAACAAACTCAGTAAGCTTATGAAGCTCGTATTAGTAAATTCAATATCATGCTCACGTAAGTCAACTCATGACTAAAATCCACATGCTCTGACTCTCAACTCAGCATTCGATCAATTAACAAAACCTTTGTCACCATCGTACAATTTAAGACATTTTAAAATGCAACTACCATTGCAAATAAATCACCTTTCATTTCTCTACATAGAGAACATTCGTCACCACTGTGACCTTTTAAATCATTTGAAATCTTAACAACAATGTAAAACACTCACAATTAAATCAAGTAACTAGTAATCCCTGCTTAGAAATTAGTTCAGGAGATTACCTAAATCACACAATTCAAAACATAGTAACCCCTACATATAAATTAGTTCAGGAGATCACATTAAAGCACATCAATCAAATCATAGTAATCCCTGCATAAAGTTTAGTTCAGGAGATTACATTAAAATCAATCAATTCAAACAATAGCAATAATCACAAAAATTCATACTCTTGCATCTGAAGGTAACACAAATCATCACAGCAACCATCTTAATCGTTGTTAACTCAATAACAAATCGACATTCTTTACACAACTATCACCACACAAAACTATCACCACTTTGGTACTTCTACACAGATTATCACCACTTTGGTTATCACCACTCGATACACAATTCTGCACTCATAACTCAAAACACAATGTCACAATATTGAAATCATTTTCAAACTATAGTGTTCTCTCCTCAAAACAATCACCTCAATCGTACATACTTCTTTCAAAAACTCAAGCCAACAATACCATCCATTCTTTTCCAAAATCATTTAATTTCCTCAAAATCACATCGCACAACAATAGTGAACAAAACACACAATTTCCCCAAGATATATATATATATATATATATTTGACGTGTATATATGTATAGACACACACACACACAAAAACATAGTCATTCACTCAAGGATGCCACTAATACCAACAATAGTTCACACTTTACTAACTCGAAAATCATTTTATAACAAAACTTCGTTTTAACTTATCCGTGAATCGTTGACAATCAAGTTCATATATTTAAAAAATATTTATTTACGATAAATATGATTTTATAGCTAATAATTAATTCTACTAAAATAATAACTGTTAGCCAAATAGCCACCATCAAATATAAGGGTCAAGTTATAATGTAGGAATTATGAGTAGGGGATATCGTACCCAAGAGATTAGAAAATCCTACTCTAGTTAGGAAAAATGTAGAGGATGCTAGATGAATATGCAAATGTACAAGTCATATAAAATGGCTCACAAGTGAACCAAAGTTCATAGTAAATATATGCAAAATGGTGTAATGGTTTGATTTTTAGCTCTGGATATGGTTTCGAATCAAATTAACACAAAATATTGAAATGTAAACTAGACTATGCTAAACTAGATGTGATAAAATGGATGGAAGTTAGAGCTTTAGGTTGTTCACCATAGCCTCCCTTGCATGTATTGATGTTCAAACTAAAAGTAATGGAATCCCAAATATCAAATTACCCTCTTAGCATCCAGATAAGACCACTCAGGCCTAAATTCCTTTGATTTGATCAATTTCCACCCAGATAAGTGTGAAACTAACTACCCAAGAACAAGTTATATTACCGGATAAGTATCAATTTCTTGCTCCTAGATACATAAAGGTTTGAGTTTAGATAATCAAGCAAGCAAACCAATCCTAGATCTAGGTGATTTTAACTCACTACCCTCACATACACACCTAGTGTGCTATCATGCTTTCAATGTCCAAAGCTAGCTATTCTCTAAACATTGTTTATGTAATGACAAATGCAAAGTATTCAAATTAGCTAGATTCAAATACAAGCATTCACTTCTTGATTTAGCATGTGAAGATGATTATGGAAATTGCATCAAATAAGACTCAAACATCAATTCATTACAAGTTTGGCTAGGGCTTTCAACCCTAGCCCTAACAATAGACTAGTCACACATATCTACATGCATAAACTTGCATCAACATAATGGAAAACAATATGCTATCTAAGAATAGAGTTTAGAAATGACTAGGGATGATCACAAGTGAAGGATGATGAAGTGATTGATGATGGAAACATTGTCACGGGGATGATGTGGTGGCTCCTCTTGTGTTCTAGCTTCTTCCTTGAACTTATTCTTCAAGACTTGAGATGATGATGATGTTTGGTATATGTAAGATGTTATGGGTATGGATGTAGTTGGAAAATGGAGTGTTGAAGATGGAGGTTTTGTGGAGGAGATGATAGTGAGTTATTTAGAGAATAGAGAGAGAAAAAGATGTAATGGCTAAGTGTGGGTGATGCCCCTCTTCCTTGTGAGAAGAGGTGCTTAAATAGATGGCGAGAGAGGTGTGAAATGGTGATTAGGAGCAACAAAAAACAGTCATAGCCTTGTAAGAAGTATGGAGGTGGAGTATGAGAGTAGTAATATATCCCAAAATCAAGGGAAAAGAGTATGGCATGGAAGTGATGGTATAGGTTAGAGTAGGTAATGATGAGTGAGAGATGGTGATTAAACCTAAAATCACATCAAGGTCACAACTCGTCACGACACGAAGTACGAAAGCGTTTAAAGTTCGAAACACGTGAACTAAAAACTGAAGATTACGTCAATCGAGACAAAACTTCACCTAAGACACCACAAGGTCTCCTGAATACTTTTAGGATCAAATCACCCAAATGAAAGGACGATCCAATGGTCGGAACCTCACGGATCGAAAACCGAACGAACCGAAATCGTAAATAACCTAACTCGTCCAAAAGATCGAGTAAAGGTAACATGAAACATACCTACATGTTTGTCTAGATGAACACAAGATAACGGAGCAAGAAACTTCTCCAAAGGTGACCTGACGCGCCACCACACGCGGCTGAAGCCCACTCGCCGCCTGTAGGGGCACTTTTGATCAGAGTTGTACTGTAGTGGAATCACGCTCAAAATCTCATCCCCTATGTCTAAGTTAGCGAAGATTAGGCCCAACAAACTTCGAAGGATTGAAAATCCTAGGAAGCGTGCTGTTGTGTGCCTCTAAGCAGCTCTTCACCATGTTCACAGCAGTGAATTAATGTGCAACTTTAGTAAAGTCTTGGCAAGATGTGCGTGGCATGGGAGCTAGAAAAGCATGAGTTTCAAAAGAAATTTCAGCAGTGATTGGTAGATTGGTTGAGGTATTTGGTGCAAGGGATATGAGTTGGTAATGGTAGAGAACTAAGGATGAATTCGGGAGAGAAGAAGCATGGCAGAGAAGATCTTTATACAATAGAGCATGATAAGTTTGAATCTATATAGAGGTAGAGGAGTTTCTGGATTTGGAAATGGTTTCTGGGATTAGAATGAGAGAATTGCTTGGGTTGTTTAGTGCTTAGCTTGTGTGTTGCTCCCCCTTCCGCACAACAACTATAACTCTCCATTTATAGAGTGGTGGTAGCTTAGGTATGTTGTTGTGATTATAATTCCAAGAGTCTTGTCTTTATGTTCCCAAGAATCCTGCTGCTGTGATCCCAAGAATCTTGCTGCTGTGATCCCAAGAATCTTGCTGCTGTGATCCCAAGATTCCTGTTGCTCTGATCCTCGGATTCTCGTTGTTGTGATCCCAAGAATCTCCCGCTGTGGTTCCAAGATTTTGCTGCTGGGATAAGAGAGGTCATTGTTTTGTCTTGGTTCAAAGGTATAGAATTGGTATTTGTGTAAAAGGATGTGGTATAGTATTTGAGATATATGGTTTTTAAGTAAAATGGTTTGGTGTTGGGTAAAAGAAGTGCTGTTGTGATTAAGGATTTTTAGGTTCTTTCTTCTTCACTTACCCATATTTAGAATTGGGCTGTTGGGCTTAAATTTCGGTCCCCAAATCCAAAATTACCAAGCCTAAAACTAATAATGGGCCTCATGCATTTCCGTTAGCTTCCACACCACACCTGTTCTTGCAAGCCTCAAATGCATGAATGTGGCTGGGGTCCGCATGCAAGGCATGATGATTGTTAGTATAATTTTCTTATTGGGCTTGAGATATAAATTGGGCCTGTTAACTTGATTTTTGGGTGCTAACACCGCCCAAACCAACTTCACAACCTGTAAAATTAGCTCTGACCAACTTGTAGATCACATCAAGAAGAGTAATTTTCATACTTAGAGCTAAGGCCTAATCGGCCTAGATCAAGCTAGATCAAGCTCAAAAGTTTTCAGCCGTTAAACTTCAAACTAGGGCTGTCAATGGGTCGTGTTGGGTTGGGTTCGTGTCAGGTCAAGGTATATGTTGTGTCACAAGAGACAAATCCAAACCCAACTAATTTATTAATCGTGTCGAAAATTTAAACCCAAACCCAGCCTATTTATTAAACGGGTTACCCGTTTCCAACCCGCTTAACTCATTTAATAAATAGGTCGTGTCGTGTTGGACAAAATGACCCATTTAAAGGTTAACACTACGACCCATTTAACTAAAAAAATGCATAAATTGATTAAATTCACTAAAACTCCATAAGACAAAGAATATAAATAAATATATATAATTTATAAATAATTAAATCCAATAATGATTAAGCAAAATATTTCAAATTGTCCAATCCTAGGATCAAATACTCCAAACGTCCAAAATTTCAAGAAGAAGTATAGCATAATCGGGTTATACGGGTTCACTTCGTGTTAGCGGGTTGACCCGCAACCGACCCGTTTATTAAATGGGTCGTGACGGGTTGACCCGCTGCCGACCCGTTTTTTAATCGTGCGGGTTCAACCCGATTTATTTGGTGCGGGTTTCGAGTCGTGTTATCGGGTCGTGTCGGAATTGACAGCCCTACTTCAAACCCCGATTCCGAGCTCCACACTTCGATTCGATCTTCAAGGCTGCCATGAATGGAAAGAGGAGGAGGAGAGCTTCAAAACCCGATAAGTTTCACATCCAGCCACCGGTGGAAAACGGAGATCGGCACCCTTCGATCGGTGACGTATAGTGATCTCCGCCGGCATTGGGTGGCACAGGGAAGAAGAGGAGCACAAGCCGGTCTAGGTTGGTGTCGCCACCGGAAAGTGCCAAAAAAGCAAAATGGTTCTGGGTCGGGTCGGCGAACACATGGGTCCGATCGAGGGTTGGCTGAGAAAGAAATCTTTCAGAATTTTTTGAAAAATTTCCAAAAAAGGAAATTCTAATATGTTTTTCTGAAAAAAATCCTATTTACACAAAATTTCCAACAATGGAAATAACTTATGTTGATCATAGCTTCTTCATACAATCTCTGATTTTAGCGTACCACATGTTCACGAACTCGTATCGACGCACTTTACAACTTTTGTGAAGGAAGTTTTCGGAGAAACTCAACGAATAAAAGGTCAACCCTTGACCCCTCAAGAATAAAACATTTCGAGTAAATATTAGTCCCAATATCTTTTACTTCACCGACAACTCAAGAAATCGTACAAAAGGACAATTTATTAATTCCAGAAAATTCCTAAAAGTTAATAACGAATTTTCGGGGAATCACAACAATGTTTGCTTTTCATTTAATGTTAAAAGTTACCAATGTGTTGGCCATATAGTTTCTTTCTAAAGGTTTAGCTTCTAAAATAAATTATGAGCCTAATGAACATGCTTTGCAATAACTACTAGGTTGCCAGATATACTGCTATATGTTGTAACTATCTCAATGAATTGCTTAATAATATGCAATTTCATTCTCTCTTAAAAAAAGTATGAATATGATCTTGAAAGAAACCAACATACAAACAATTAAATTCTATCTGTTGTGGTGTTTTTTTTATTGTATCAACTATATTAAAAAAGAGTCAGTTTTGATAAAGTAATATGGGCTTCATAACTAAGATTTGGCAGTGGATGGAGGTGACCTAAATCCAAATAAACTCATACGCAAGATTTTCATTTCCCATGTGTGGCAAATTTTCAAGCAATACACATAAATAACTAATATTGGGTGATGTGGAGCTCATATAGCTGCAAGGCATGCACACGTGGGATAACCATGCTATGATATTATGATAAAGTAATATGAGCTTTATAACCAAAACCAATTGGCAATGGATGGAGGTGACCCAAATTCTTATAAACTAATAGGCAAAGATAATATGGGCTTTTGTATTATATATGCTCCATAATTATAGGTAATCCATCTCCTAAACCCTAAACCCGGATCAATAGCTACTTAAATTATAGTTAAGATTATACTCTGATTTTAGATCATTAGATCAGATAACAACTAATGGTTCTCTAAAGTCATTCATTGCAAGGTATCAATCAAAAAATTATTTTTCAATTTTCACGTAACATATATTAATCTTTATTTAGAGGTTAAGAAAAGAAATTCTTAGTTGATTTTACTCCTTTGGTACTCAGATTGCAGGTTTATCATAATGAAAAAATATAATTTTCCTAATTAATTATTTTACTGCAACAAATTAATTTAAGCCTCGTATGGTTCATGGAATTGAGGGCTTGGGAAAGGAAATGCATTCCTTTCCTACGTTTAGCGTGCACAAGGAAAGGAATAACTTTCCTTTTGTCAAGCCCCGAATTTTGAATAAATAAATTCAAATCCGAAACGCGATAACTTAACAAGCACAAGAAAAACACATAGAAAATTTTTCATTTAAATTAAGCAACAAACAAACTGAGCTCACAATGTCAATACCGACTCGTTCTTTAGAGTCACATATTACATTACAAATAGTTTACAAATCAAACTGAATGACAATTCAATAAGTAAACACACCCACCACAACTCTCTACACAGCGGAAGACTTAAAACTAAGAGTGCCATTCGACGTCCGCGCTACCCAACATACACCTCAGCTTCGACGACGATTAATCGATATTCTAACCTGCACAAAAACTCCACCATAGAATAGTGCACCGGGATTGAACGAAACAAACCCGGTAAGCTTTTAAACCCGTATGAGTAAACTCAAATAAAGTGACTCATGTCACGCATGCTTATAATTTCTCAACTCGTGAGAAGAATTAAAGCAACAATATTTAATTCCGCAAAACACAACCAAACATACAAAACCATCCTTCATTTGTCTCAATAAAAGTAGTTGTCACCTCAGTGACGTTTCAAATCATTTTCAGTCTCGACAACACAACCACAAAATCACACTTCTTTCCTCTCAACATAAAGCATTTATCACCACAATGACGTGATAAAACATTTCTTGACTCTCTACGAGTCTCAACCACAACTGCACTCACATCATTAAAGTAAATAAAACCAGTAATCCCTACTTAGAAAATTAGTTCAGGAGATCAATAAAAGCACACAATTCAAATCATAACAACTCCTGCATATAACTTAGTTCAGGAGATTACATTAAAACAAACAATACAAAAGGCAGTAATCCCTGCATATAACTTAGTCAGGAGATTACATTAAAACAAACAATTCAAAAGGCAGTAATCCCTGCATATAACTTAGTTCAGGAGATTACTTAAAATTCAACAATTAGAAGGAAAAGGAAAATCAATGAAGAAGTCAAACAACTCACACTAAAGTCAATGATCACCCATCAACTCCAAACTAAAGTCGATAGTCGATGATCACCCATCAACTTCGACTAAAGTAGATGATCACCCATCAACTCCCAATAAACACTAGATCCGAAGATCAGAAAACTGTCACCACTGTGACACCAGATCCGAAGATCAGAAAACTGTCACCACTGTGACACCAGATCCGAAGATCAAAAACTGTCACCACTGTGACACCAGATCTGAAGATCAGAAAACATTTACAAACGATTACATGACTCAAAATGTTACCCCAACACGACAAATCAACAATCTCATGATATAACGTATTTCCACAAAGCGTAAACGCACAAAACCACATTCTGAATAATTCACAGTTCATACGCACATCACAATGTCACGCCATCTATATATATATATATATTCCACGTATATATATATATATACAGACACTACAAGAAATCTGGGCTTTTACCGCCTAAAATTTACGGCGTGCATATTATGTGCGCCGTAATTGATACTAATTCACGGCGTGCATTAGATGCACGCCGTAAAAGACTCCTCTTGGTTAGTCATTTACGGCGTGCTTTGAATGCGCGCCGTAAAAGACTTATCTAAGCTGGTCTTTCACGGCATACGTTTAATATGTGCCAAAGCACGCCGTAAAAGACTTCCCTAGTTGGTCTTTCACGGCATGCTTTTAATATGTTCCAAAACACGCCATAAAAGACTTCCGTAATTGGTCTTTGTTGCTTTACATTTACGGCATTCTTTTGGAGTGTGCCGTAAATAAGTGCCACACAAATTTTGAGATCCCGCCTACTTTATTTTGGCTAAATTCTAATCTCCCACTCAATCGACCTCTTACTAAAAAATTCACGCTTCACAAAACAAACGCCAGACCCAAACCCTGACACTATCACCAATCCCTTCCTCTCTCATCTCTCTCCCCCTTCTTCTCTTAATCCTTGTTCAAACTAATCCAATCATCCAGCTATCTGGGTGAATACCTCTCTCTCATATCTCCCAAACTGAATTGGGGTTTCTTTCAGATCTGAGGTGAATCGACAAGAAATTCTGGTTTTGCGTTTGGCTCCAAACTAAATTGGGGTTTCTCATCTCACCTACTTGGATTCCGCCGAAGTGGACATAGCCTTGCAGCGATCATCATACACGGTAACCCTTTATTCTTCGACATTCAGTTCCTCGATTTCTAGAGTTTCTCTAGTTTTCCAATATTGACCCTTTTTCCGGCTCTTGTGCTTCTTCTTCGGGATCGGCTATCCACATCATCTACACTGAGAGGCCGCAGCAAAATGATGAGGAGCCTGAGCTATCACATCCGAACTTTAGCCTCCGTCCTTGGCAGGTCTGCTGCAAATCTCTCTCTCTCTCTCTCTCTCTCTGCTGCGAAATCAATTTGCTTAATATTGATTTTGAAATATACATACAGTGAAAAGGCTGCCAAGGCGGCTCTGGTTTACAGTTACAGGATGGCTGCCAGTGGATTCTCTGCTAAGCTCACTCAACCGGTCGCAAAAAATCTCGAGTACGCCTTTCTCTCTCTTTGCCCGTTCATCTTCGTGATTCCGATCTATACTTTTCTGATATGAATATTGTCTTGATTTTGTTTCATAGAGTATCATTATTTGCCTTACTATATGATGACTTCATGTAAAATTAAAGTGCAGTAATCAAATTTATGTTAAGGACCAATAGCATTAGATCGTATCAGGATGCCTGTCGCTTCCTGATATCATCTATCATATAGCAAATCTTCTGAACCTAGTTGTCTCTGAATGTATCATATAGCAAGTTCAATTACCATATAATCTGTCATGATTTGGCGCGATGATGACTGGGATTAAGTTAGTTTGGGAATTTGGGAGTGCAGAGACAAATGGTCCTTGCACAACTGAGAACGACAACTAATCTATGCAAAAACGGTGGTGATGCAGCACTCCTATTAAGTACTAATGACAAATGACAAGATTAAAATTGGTTATACTCATTGTCTTGGTTCAGTTTCACTGAAAGATGATAGAGTGCATGTCAGACATAGACATAGATTCAACTATAAGCATCTGCATAGAAAATGCTTAATAGATAGTTAGCTTACTACCTACAATATTTGACTTGGGTATTTTCGCCAACACCTTGTCTGCACTCCACTGAACCAACAATCTAAGCTCCACTATTTCTAGTCTTTGTTTTTGTACGTGAAACTTTCTTTTCTCTGTTTTGTAGGCATTTTACTAGTGATAGAGCAACTAATATTAACAGAAAGAATCTGTCTTGATGAAACTAGTTTGTTTCATGATATGAGAGTGACATTTATAATGAAATTATTGTGAAACACATTACACGCCAAGCTAGTATGTAGTGAACTATAATGTATGATGGTAACACTTGCACTTCTCTATTTGCTTTTTATGTTTTCTTGTATCTTATTACTAGTTCAATTCTCAAACTTAACCTCACCATATCTTGACTTTCCATGACTAGCAATTAGTATTTGAAGTAGTATGTACTGAAATAGCTAGACTAAACGATTGTATAAAAGTTTCATACCACTTTCATAAAAGAAGGCAGAGAGAACAGAGCAGCCAGGGCCTCCAGTGAACCAAAGCATAAGAGGGTCTTCAGAAGGGCTTCTCGTCGACTCAACAAAATAGTAGAACAATTGGGAGGAGTTTGAGTCACCCACACCCACATACCTACAAAACCCAATTACTCAGTACTGCTTCTACAACCTCCAGTTATAAAGTTCATTAAGAAAAGAAATAAAAAATAAATAAAACTCAAATGCAGGCATGCAACGTCTATAATAAACTTATTAAATGTATGAGCTGATGAAAAAATATATTATTAAATGGTTAGTTGGTTGTAGTGCTGGCTAATCTGCATAAGATTATCTTATAGCTCCTTGTCTCTGATATAGGAATAAACATTCAAAGTTGATTTGATTAAGGCCCTTGTATTCCAGGTAAGGTCAAAAAGAATAAATGTTTCTATACATTTTAGAGATAAGTATGTGATCTTGCTCACTGCATTTCCTGTTGTGTGAACAATTTCCCCTCCTATTCTGAAGATTGTCTATTTCTCTCTGAAAGTGTTTGTTTGGCATTTCCAGGGATTTACCACTTGAATTTTTCTCCTTTTCCTTCTCTGGTTGTAAACACACATGATCTTTCTCTTTGAAACTTTCTTTACTTTTTTTTGACAAGTATTTGAGGAGCTTCTTTTCACATTCACCATATCATTGTTTTTTTGGATAAGAATGCCCGCACCTTATTGTTTGATCATCTGAAGGATTTTGCTAGTACTTGATATCTCTAATTGATGTTGTTGGTTGTTTTCTGTTTTCTTCTTTGCCTGAACTTTCTGTTAAATACACTTTCTTCTTTCCACTTTCTGTTAAATACAGGGACTGGAGAAGAATCTCATCACAAAATCATTTACTCGTGCATGTATTTGCTTCACTTGCAGATGATGTAAAATTTGACAACATACCACATGAGCAGATGGCTTTAGTTCAACAATTCATTTGACCAGCTTTACTTATTCAACCCTTTGCCGAAAGCATGGATAGATGAATGGCTGCAGTACGTTGTTGTGATCATGGATCATGGATCATGGCGCGGCAGAGAGATCATGGATCTTTGGGATCAGATTTGCACAAATCTTCGAACCAGGTAATGGAAACACTTTATTTCTTAATGGACATTGATTTATCCTTCTTTTCTGTTTGCTAATCTAAATTAAATTGTTATTTTGGCAGTTACTATCAAAGAGCTTGATTACTACACATATCCAATGATCAACAATAGACTCATTGTGATATGAACTATAAGCCTCCCTCTATAAAGATTGTCAGCAATACAAACCATAAAAACACAGGCAAAGTATATGGGCAAAGTTTCTTGATGCGAGTTAGAATCCGGTACCATGGGAACGGAAGCTGATGTTCCAGAAGCTATACGTATCGCGGTATGCTATCCTTGAATCGATATATTACTCCAAGTCAAATAGTTTTTCATGTCATTTTTCTGTGTACCAGGTGATAGTTAGTAGGATCAAGTGATGTTATAGTATGTGTGAAGTTTTTGTCTTATGATCAGTTTAGTATAGGATCATTTGATCTGCTGATTCTACTCTAATATGAACTCCTATTTGATATTAGGGAGATGCATATTATGAAGAGCAAGTAGGAGTAGTGATTCACCAAATGTTTCAGCAGTTCCATGTGCTTGGAGAAGGGTAAATCCAAACTTGTACTACATTTCAGTTGCTCATTTTTTTGCATTTATTGGTAGTTAAAATCTATAAAAATTGAATATGAACTTTAGTTTATTGAATGTGAACTTGTTACTACATAAGATCTTTGAATCTGATATAGTTGAAATACTTGTTCACCATTTTTTCTTTACAGGATGAGCTTGTTGCTAGCTTTACCTTCAACCCTTTGCTGAAAGCATGGATAAATGAATGACTTCAGTGGTGTGATACTAAATCTTACAGATTTGATTTTGTACTCGTCTTATCTAGTTAAGTGTAAGAGATATATGTAGTGGCATCTGTTAGGGATGAAAATTTTATGAAGTGTTTCTTTTACATTCAGCTTCTTATATATATGATATGAGGGTAATACGAATATGACATTTGAGCAATATAATTTTTTTTTTTTGTTTGAAAAGACCTCATTTACGGCGCGCATAGTGTGCCTTAAATAGGAATTTAGTCACTCTTTTATGGCGTGCAGGAGTATGCCTTAAATAGGAGGTCTTTTACGGCGTGCAATGTAGGCCGTAAATGACCTCAATCACATTTGTGGAACCACTTTTACGGCGCGTTAACTGTTCTTTTATGACGCATTTTTGCGCGCCGTAAAAGACATGTGGTCTTTTACGGCGCGAGCTTTTACAGCGTGCTTTTGTGCGCCGTAAATAGGCTTTTACGGCGCACATGGTGGGCCGTAAAAGACCAATTTTGGTGTAGTGAGATCCTATCCAGAGCGGAGCTCCGCTTTGAAAATTAATGTGTGAAGTTCGAGTTTTCGGTCACTTTTCGGTCGCATATCCACATCTCGACCGTTCAGTTTTTAGGTACTAGTGTATAGATATTCTTTGCAAATTTTCAGCCAAAATGATGATCGTTAAGGCATTAATAAGTGTCTTAAAGCTAGTACGGTTCAAGTTGACAGATTCAGTCTGTCCATTAGTTTAAACGAGTTAGATGCCTTAATGATCATCAATTTGGCTGAAAATTTACAGAGATGATCTATACAGTAGTACCTAAACACTGAACAGTCGAGATGAGGATATGCGACCGAAAAGTGACCGAAAACTCGAACTTCACATGTTAATTTCAAAGCGGAGCTCCGCTCTGGATTAGATCTATATATATATACGTAGTCATTCACGCAGGAATGACCACTAATACCAACTATAGTTTTATAAATTATACTTCTCGAAAATTATTTTATATCAAAACATTGTTTTAACTTACCCATGAACCGTTGTCGATCAAGTTCATATATTTTAAAACAAATAATTTGTTTCGAAAATGATATAACAATTAAACAAGTAATTCCGAGTAATAAATAAATCCGTTCGTAAATGAACCACGTGAGATTTACTCACCTCCAAATCCTGTTGCGTCTTCACACAAACCAAAACAAGCACAAATCGTCCAAACTCCGCTCACACAATTCCGTCAATCACCTAATCACATCAATGTCACACTCTATACGACACAAAGCACACAATTCACAAAACACAATTATACGACGATCCAACAGTCGGATCCTCATCCGAGACAATCCAACAACCTCGGAACACTTCTACGATCAATAAATCAAAACTACAAGTCGATCGAATGGCCGAATCCTCACGGATCGATAACCGAAACTATCGAAATCACAAAAACCCTAACATGCTCATACGATCTCCAAAAATTACGTATTGTATATCGAAATGCTCGTATCGACGAGTAGATCGAAATCAGGAACAAAAACCATCCCTGAGGTGCCCGGAAACCGCCGGAAAACACCACCACAGTGGCGGCACCGCCACCGGCCCAAAGTCGGAATTTGACAAAACTCACAACATGAAAGTCCTTCATCTCAACTCCAATTGAAACTTTCATAACTAGCATAAAGTCTGAATCAAAGCCATTTGGCCGGAATTTACCTCGCAAGTTTTGAAAACCGATGAACCCTAGAATCCCAATCTTCAAAATTCGACCTCCACACTTTGAATCGTTGCAAGCCATCTTGAGAGAAGCATCTACGTCCTCTGGGCTCCAAAAGCCCACAAGAAACACCGGCTATGGTGGCCGGAATCAGAAGTTCTGATCTGGGTTCGAAGCATCGCCGCCGCCAAACTTCCCGGCCTTGTAGCGCCGTCTACGGTGCTTCCCACGACGAATCACCACCACAGACGTGTAGAGGGGACTGAGGAGAGCAGGATTCCCTTTGGAATCGAAGCAAAAGGTGGCCGGAGGAGGAAGAACGACGCCGGCGAAGGTGAGGGGGCGAACCCGGGGTCGGGAGAGAGGAGAGAGAAAACTTTCCGAAAATGGAAAGTTGATATTTTCTGATATTTTCGGATTTTGTTTCCTATTTAACCAAAATGGAAACTTTTTCCAATGGCCATAACTTCTTCATACGAACTCCGATTTTCGCGTTCCACATGTCCACGAACTCGTATCGACGTGCTCTACAACTTTCGTGAAGGAAGTTCTCACAAAATCTAAACGTATAAAAAGTCAAACTTCGTAACCCCCTAAAACGTGCACTTCGAATAATTATTCGTCCGAAATAATTCCACTCCACCCTCGAACCACGAAATCGTACAAACGAACACTTTATTAATCGCAGGAAACATTTAGGAATTAATAACAAATTTCCGAGGTCTTACACTGTAATACCCCGGAAAATCCAAATTAAATTCCGTGGTTTTTTTAGAAATGATTTCACGATAGTAGGAGCGAGTACGAAGCTTGGAAAAGTTGTGGAATTAGTTCGAACGATTTTATTTTCGAAAACGAACGTTTTTAGGGGGTCAACAAAGTTGACTTTTTATACGTTCAAAATTTGGGAAAACTTCCTTCATGAAAGTTGTAGAGCTCGTCGATACGAGTTCGTGGACATGTGGAACGCAATATTCGGAGTTCGTATGATTAAGTTATGAATATTTGAAAATTGGGAATTTTCTATAAATAGGAAAAATATCTGATTTTTTTCATTAAGGACAAAAAATTTGTTTTTTTGCGGAATAGTCCCCCCTCTCTCTCTCTCTCTCTCGCGCAAAACCCTCCCCACCCTTGCCGACCCGCCGACCCGACCCGACGCCAGCGGCGCCGTCGCTCTTCCTCCGGCCACGACCCGGCCCTCCCCGAGGTCGCCTCGAGCCGCCCAGCCGCTCCCTGCCACCGCCTTGCCCCGCCGCTGCCCCCAGATGGAGATCGAAGACACCCCAGCTAGGTGAACCCGACCCGACCGGAAAACCATTTTTCCGGCGTTGCATGGGCCGATCGTCCCCATTTTCGTGATCTCCTCCTCATGCTGATCATCCCCATGTAAGCCTTTCATCACGATTTTTTGTATAGAACGCTAGATCATGGTTTGACTTTTTCGACGTCCCTGATTTAATCTGGAATCTGATCAGACGCTCCGGATTAATCCAACTTCAACGCTTGATCTAGGACGATCTAGGCCAAACCAGACTTAGCTCCAGGTATGGAAGTCGATCACCCTTTCATTTTGAACCAGTTTGTAGTTGGTCACTTTGCCATCTGAGGTGGTTGACCGGCGTTGACCGCCGCGTTGACCGCCCACTGACCACCGCTTGTGGCGGCGCATCAGACCATATTTCGAGTTTTCATTATCTAGGCGATGATCTATGCATCCATACGAGCGTTTTGATATATAACATGGTCATGTTAGAAAAAGTTGATAAATAGTGGATTTACGTTTTGACGTTACTATTTAACGTTTTTACGTTTATCTTCGGTTTACGATCTGTGAAGATCTGACCATCGGTTTTGCTTCAATTTTGGATATGTTGATCGTATGACTGTCCCGGTGACCTTGTGAGGTCACGGGCGAAGATCCGACCGTTGGATCTTCGTATAATTGAGAAATAGTGATTCGGAAGGCGATTCGT